>NC_059215.1:392500-542500 GCF_020615455.1 Coregonus clupeaformis
TTTCTTTTAGTTTTTCCTCTAATTTATTCAGAGCCTCTATGTTACAGTTTTTATTGCTATCTATCTGTTCTGTTAGACCTTCTATTTCCTTTGTTAGTATGGACTCTTCTGACCTAAATTGCTTTTGTTTTCGAGATGAGTACCTCTAAAGGCACATTTAAAAGTGTCCCATACAATAAGTGGATTTGCTGTACCTATGTTATGTCGGAAAAAACTGTTATAAATTCCTCTGTCCTAGTTAAAAACAAGTTCTCATCCAATAGGCTTTGATTAAATGTCCAATATCCTCGCCCACGTGGAAATTCAGTAAGAGTAATGTACATGCCAATTATATGATGGGCCAACCGCATTCTGTCCCCTATCAACACTTTTTAAACTTTTGGTGCCAATGAGAATTACATAAGAATGAAGTCAAGACGACTAGCTTGATTGAGTCTCCGCCATGTATATCTCACTAGATCAGGATATTTAAGCCTCCATATATCTACTAGTTCTAATCTATCCATGACATTCACAATTTCCTTAAGAGCATGAGGGTGATAGTTTGTAGTGTGATTTCCTTTACAGTCCATTGAGCTATTTAAAACGGTATTATAATCTCCCACCATAATAATAGAGTATTGTATTGCTAGCAGTGTTGATAATTGATTATATATATTGTCAAATAAGTGTGGATCATCATTATTTGTTCCGTAAAGGTTAATGAGCCATATCTGTTTATGGTCCAATAACATATTTAAAATAATCCATCTACCTTCTGGATATGTTTGGACAATTTGCACATTCGGATCAAAATGACTGTTAATTAATATCATCACCCCTTTTGAGTTTCTTTGCCCATGGGAGAAGTATATTTCGCCCCCCCCTCCCCATTCCTTTTTCCACGCAACTTCATCTAGAATTGTTGAATGAGTTTCCTGTAAACAATAGATATTATACTCCTTCTCTTTGAGCCATGTAAATATTGTTCTTCTTTTGTTATTATCTGCTAAGCCATTACAATTATAACTGGCTATACTTATTTCACCACATACCATAATGAGATACAAGTTTCAAATCTATTTATCATTATATATGTTTGTAAATTTACTAATAAAAAATACCATAGTGATTGAGTGTCCATATAGCTGTACCATGATATTTGCTTTGCTAATGGGTGGCAGGTAGCTTAGTGGTTAAGAGCGTTGTGCCAGTAACCGAAAGGTAGCTGGTTCTTACCCCCGAGCCGACTTGGTGAAAGATCTGTTGATGTGCCCTTGAGCAAGGCACTTAACCCTAATTACTCCTGTAAGTCGCTCTGGATAAGAGTGTCTGCTAAATGACTTAAATGTAAATAACCCTCCAATTGTTCTCTGCTAAAGCTCCTCCCCATCCCAAGTTGGGCCGTCCTCCCAGTGATCGGCATACCACCCTCGTTCCCTCGGATCCCTAGGCCCCCGAGAGGCCAGGACCCATCCATCGAAAACAGCACACTGTGCCACTCACAAAACAGAAGCAGGTAAATCGCCAAAAGCATTTCCAATGCTCTCACCTCAATATATACAGTGGCTTGCGAAAGTATTCACACCCCTTGACATTTTTCCTATTTTGTTGCCTTACAATCTGGAATTAAAATGGATTTTGGGGGGTTTGTATCATTTGATTTACACATTTTGCCTACCACTTTGAAGATGCAAAATATTTTATATTGTGAAACAAAAAAAATAAGACAAAAAAAACAGAACACTTGAGCGTGCATAACTATTAAAGTCTATTAAAGCATAAAGTCAATACTTTGTAGAGCCACCTTTTGCAGCAATTACAGCTGCAAGTCTCTTGGGGTATGTCTCTATAAGCTTGGCACATCTAGCCACTGGGATTTTTGCCCATTCTTCAAGGCAAAACTGCTCCAGCTCATTCAAGTTGGATGGGTTCCGATGGTGTATAGCAATCTTTAAGTCATACCACAGATTCTCAATTGGATTGAGGTCTGGGCTTTGACTAGGTCATTCCAATACATTTAAATGTTTCCCCTTAAACCACTCGAGTGTTGCTTTAGCAGTATGCTTAGGGTCATTGTCCTGCTGGAAGGTGTGTTCTCGGGGTGATGAGAGGTATTGGGTAATTTTTTTCATTTCACTTAACCAATTTGGACTATTTTGTTTATGTCCATTACATGAAATTCAAATAAAAATCCATTTAAATTACAGGTTGTAATGCAACAAAATAGGAAAAACGCCAAGGGGGATGAATAGTTTTGCAAGGCACTATTTATAGCTATTTAAAAAAGATATATCTTAATTTCCATCATTATCAATTAATATGTGTAATAATGTCAGCAGTTAATGCGTAGGATTGTTACCTATAACCCAGATTGACATTATATTACATTACATTTTTGTCAAGCAATTATTATTTTAGCAAACAATTATTGTGGTTCATCCTATATTCTCCCTAACATCCTTACCCTCTTGCAACAGATGTGGGATAAACACACACACAGACGCACATACTCTCCACAATCAACCATAAGATCAACGAGAGCCCAACTCAAGAAAGGACCTGATTTACGAATGCATATACAGTTACAGCTGTTTGAGAAAGCATGCAAGATTGAGCAAAAATTGACAACAATGTGAGATTTGATTAATCTATGTCAAGTCCTAGGTGATGGAGATCAGATCCACCCTCTTCCCCTGAGACACAAACACTCTGGTCCCCCGTTGTAACCAAAAATAACTTTGCATGATAATAACTTCTCCCTCTCCCATTCTCTCTCTCTCTTTCTCTCTCTCTCTCTCTCTCTCTCTCTCTCTCTCTCTTTCTCTCTCTACAACACAAAGTATGTTAACTGAGGGTGAAGCCAACTATAGAAAATAACAGAATGATCATCATATGGCTTTAAATGGTTATATCACACAGTAAGTACAGTGCTAGAAGCTGAAAGAAAGTCCTGTTTAATACTCCATTCACTTGATTTGAAAGTCTGCGGCCGTATGTATCAAGTGTCTCAGAGTAGGAGTGCTGATTTAGGATCAATTTTGTCTTTTAGATCACAATGGATAAGATTACATGGACTGGGGGGATCTGATCTAAGATCAGCACTTCTACTGTGAGATGCTTGATACATACGGACGGAGTACTGTCTATAGGCTAGGCTAAAGGCTCTTGGCCTACCGTAGCAGCTAAATTCAGATGTGTAGTCTCTCCTTAGTATATTAAGTAGCTAGAAGAATAGAATAGAATATAACTTTTTTGTCCATTGGTTAAAATGTAAATGTGTGTTCTGCCTTTCCCAACACCCCCAGATAAACACACACACACACACACGTTGAGAGGCAGAGGGTCAGCAGCAGCAGTTGTGGGGGGTTAAGTGCCTTTCTCAAGGGCACAACAGCAGGAGATAGTAATTGGGATCAGAGACCAGCAGCCTTCCAGCTGCCAGTTCAGTTCCATTCCCATTTTTGTGTTGCCTGGACCGGGGCTTGACCTTCCGGCTGCTGGTCTGTCTCTCTAACCTCTAGGCCACTGCCGTCCTCCAAAGAGGAAAGAGTTTCCTGTTTCCACCACAAATAGAAACACAAGGAAATACAAATGGTGCTCCTCCAGGACAAGGAAAAAAGCTGTAAAAAAAAAAAGCTGCTGTCGATGGTGACAACTAGACTATGCTTGATGCATGGTAGACTACTAGGCCCACTACGATAGCTAAAATACATCATGCAGGCAGGAGAAAGCCAATGCCGTCCCTTATGGTCCCTGCTCTTTCATCTCCATGCCTTTGGAGAACAAGAAGAGGACATCAAAATGACCAGAATAACACCATGCCAAAGAGAAGAAGGGCTCCTCGATACTGGGTCATGCGAAGCCTAAAGAAGACGCTGTCAAATCAGACCTCAATAGGCTGGGAGATGAGGCAAAGCTGATGATCGATAGTCCATTTCCATAATGCAGGGGAGCTTACACACTATACGCCTCAGACCCTGTCAAATCTATAGCTCTGTGCTCATACCGAGAGGCCCTGCCATGCTAGACCACAAGTTCCATACTAGCACCACTAAAATGCACGCCCAATGCTTGGTTCATACTGGATATCAGAACACAGCCAGTGGGTTTTGACAAAAAAATTGCCATTTGATAACCTACAACATACTCAGGGCAGCCGAGCACCCTGTTAGTCTGACTGGGTATTCAAGTCATTGTTTGCATCTCAAATGACACCCAAAAGTATTCATCCCCCTTGGCGTTTTTCCTATTTTGTTGCATTACAACCTGAAATTTAAATACATTTTTATTTGGATTTCATGTAATGGACATACACAAAATAGTCCAAATTGGTGTTTCAAAAAATTTGATGTGATGCGTGCATATGTATTCACCCCCTTTGCTATGAAGCCCCTACATAAGATCTGGTGCAACCAATTACCTTCAGAAGTCACATAATTAGTTAAATAAAGTCCATCTGTGTGCAATCTAAGTGTCACATGATCTCAGTATATACACCTGTTCTGAAAGGCCCCAGAGTCTGCAACACCACTAAGCAAGGGAATCCACCAAGAAAGCGGCACCATGAAGGCCAAGGAGCTCTCCAAACAGGTCAGGGACAAAGTTGTGGAGAAGTACAGATCAGGCTTGGGTTATAAAACAATATCAGAAACTTTGAACATCCCACGGAGCACCATTAAATCCATTATTAAAAAATTGAAAAAATATGGCACCACAACAAACCTGCCAAGAGAGGGCAAGGAGGGCATTAATCAGAGGCAAAAAATTGTCCAAAGATAACACTGAAGGAGCTGCAAAGCTCCACAGCGGAGATTGGAGTATCTGTCCATAGGACCACTTTAAGCCGTACACTCCACAAAGCTGGGCTTTACAGAAGAGTGGACAGAAAAAAGCCATTGCTTAAAGAAAGAATTAAGCAAACACATTTGGTGTTCGCCAAAAGGCATGTGGGAGACTCCCCAAACATTTGGAAGAATGTATTCTGGTCAGATGAGACAAAAATTGAGCTTTTTGGCCATCAAGGAAAATGCTATGTCTGGTGCAAACCCAACACCTCTCATCCCCCTGAGAACACCATCCCCACAGTGAAGCATGGTGGTGGCAGCATCATGCTGTGGGGATGCTTTTCATCGGCAGGGAATGGGAAACTGGTCAGAATTGAAGGAATGATGGATGCCGCTAAATACAGGGAAATTCTTGAGGGAAACCTGTTTCAGTCTTCCAGAGATTTGAGACTGGGACGGAGGTTCACCTTCCAGCAGGACAATGACCCTAAGCATACTGCTAAAGCAACACTCGAGTGGTTTAAGGGGAAACATTTAAATGTCTTGGAATGACCTAGTCAATCCAATTGAGAATCTGTGGTATGACTTAAAGATTGCTGTCACCAGTGGAACCCATCCAACTTGAAGGAGCTGGAGCAGTTTTGCCTTGAAGAATGGGCAAAAATCCCAGTGGCTAGATGTGCCAAGCTTATAGAGACATACCCCAAGAGACTTGCAGTTGTAATTGCTGCAAAAGGTGGCTCTATAAAGTATTGACTTTGAGGGGGAGGGATTAATAGTTATGCACGCTCAAGTGTTCTGTTTTTTTGTCTTATTTCTTGTTTGTTTCACAATAAAACATATTTTCTTCACTATCTTCAAAGTGGTAGGCATGTAAATTTTAATTGAGCCGATAACAACTTTAACACAGGTAATTTCACCTCTTAACAAGATCGGTTCGCTCTTTCCATGCTTTGCTGATTTAAAAGATTTCCCAATGGCCAATTCATCAACTGGACACTCGAAACAAATGAATAGTGCTAACTACGCAATAAGGGGTAAAATGCAATAACGGGCTCATTCCCTAATTACATAGTTACAATGTTCTTACTTCAAGTACGCAGTACTTAACTGTACTAAACAGTAGTATGCTAGTTTTTGAACTGCCCTGTGAAGAATATGATTGAGTGCTTTTTTCAAACATGGTGTCTGCCTAGGAGGCTACTAGAGGGAAAACTATCTTGGCAGCTGCACATGTTTACTAAGCAACTGAGTTCATGGAGACGCCAGTATACTGGTGGGTGTGGTCTTTGGCTGATTGACAGCTGGTGAGAATGCAGCTAAGTGCAATGCGCTCACTCTCTCTAGCAGCAGTGCACTGACTGCTGGCTTCTGACACTACACTTCCCACCATATCACTGGATCATCAGACTGCCTGGGTCCAAATAGTATTTGTTTTCTTGTACAGTGGGGAAAAAAAGTATTTAGTCAGCCACCAATTGTGCAAGTTCTCCCACTTAAAAAGTTGAGAGAGGCCTGTAATTTTCATCATAGGTACACGTCAACTATGACAGACAAATTGAGGGAAAAAAATCCAGAAAATCACATTGTAGGATTTTTTATGAATTTATTTGCAAATTATGGTGGAAAATAAGTATTTGGTCACCTACAAACAAGCAAGATTTCTGGCTCTCACAGACCTGTAACTTCTTCTTTAAGAGGCTCCTCTGTCCTCCACTCGTTACCTGTATTAATGGCACCTGTTTGAACTTGTTATCAGTATAAAAGACACCTGTCCACAACCTCAAACAGTCACACTCCAAACTCCACTATGGCCAAGACCAAAGTGCTGTCAAAGGACACCAGAAACAAAATTGTAGACCTGCACCAGGCTGGGAAGACTGAATCTGCAATAGGTAAGCAGCTTGGTTTGAAGAAATCAACTGTGGGAGCAATTATTAGGAAATGGAAGACATACAAGACCACTGATAATCTCCCTCGATCTGGGGCTCCACGCAAGATCTCACCCCCGTGGGGTCAAAATGATCACAAGAACGGTGAGCAAAAATCCCAGAACCACACGGGGGGGACCTAGTGAATGACCTGCAGAGAGCTGGGACCAAAGTAACAAAGCCTACCATCAGTAACACACTACGCCGCCAGGGACTCAAATCCTGCAGTGCCAGACGTGTCCCCCCTGCTTAAGCCAGTACATGTCCAGGCCCGTCTGAAGTTTGCTAGAGTGCATTTGGATGATCCAGAAGAGGATTGGGAGAATGTCATATGGTCAGATGAAACCAAAATAGAACTTTTTGGTAAAAACTCAACTCGTCGTGTTTGGAGGACAAAGAATGCTGAGTTGCATCCAAAGAACACCATACCTACTGTGAAGCATGGGGGTGGAAACATCATGCTGTCTGCAAAGGGACCAGGACGACTGATCCGTGTAAAGGAAAGAATGAATGGGGCTATGTATCGTGAGATTTTGAGTGAAAACCTCCTTCCATCAGCAAGGGCATTGAAGATGAAACGTGGCTGGGTCTTTCAGCATGACAATGATCCCAAACACACCGCCCGGGCAACGAAGGAGTGGCTTCGTAAGAAGCATTTCAAGGTCCTGGAGTGGCCTAGCCAGTCTCCAGATCTCAACCCCATAGAAAATCTTTGGAGGGAGTTGAAAGTCCGTGTTGCCCAGCGACAGCCCCAAAACATCACTGCTCTAGAGGAGATCTGCATGGAGGAATGGGCCAAAATACCAGCAACAGTGTGTGAAAACCTTGTGAAGACTTACAGAAAACGTTTGACCTGTGTCATTGCCAACAAAGGGTATATAACAAAATATTGAGAAACTTTTGTTATTGACCAAATACTTATTTTCCACCATAATTAGCAAATAAATTCATTAAAAATCCTACAATGTGATTTTCTGGATTATTTTTTCTCATTTTGTCTGTCATAGTTGACGTGTACCTATGATGAAAATTACATGCCTCTCTCATCTTTTTAAGTGGGAGAACTTGCACAATTGGTGGCTGACTAAATACTTTTTTTCCCCACTGTAAATACTTTGAGTGTTTGATTGAGCCTGCCTGGAGTGCCACTGGGGTGGGGTTTGGAACTTTGGGCACTCTTCCATTGGTTCCAGTGCACCAGTCAAGCTCAATCAAGCGCAGCTGAAGTACCTGAACTAAAACGAATGCTATTTGAACCTGAGTTTGTGGGGCATCTCTATGGGGTCACCCATGTGGTGACTCCCTTGTATAGGCTAGGCTAGACAGCTAAACAAACAACATGTCAGCCTGAACTGAACAAAAGTCGTTCTCTAGGTTATTGTGAGTTTTAAATGCATCATTATCCAACATGTCCAACTGTTTTCAGAGGGCATGAGTCACGTGTAATACCACTCATACTGAATATTACAACAAATATTGAGTCATGTCTCATACCTCCTAATGTCTCCATCAAAGACAAATGTGATGCCTCTTAATTATAGGACAAAATATTGTTGTCGCTATCAATGGAAACATTTGACCAATCCTCCATGAAAACAACCAAGGGATCAAAGTTGTCGGTGCAATAACCTTCAATGGTGTAGTATACACACAGCAACATTATGCACTGTGGTCAAGAGTTACAATTGATGCAGCAGATGATGCACAGGTCAAAGTATTGATCCATCCTATAGCCTTTAGGCATCTTCACATAGGATGACCAACCCTAAGTCATCCTATGACGTGTGTGTTTTTCTTACCTTAGCATAGATAGGCAATTCCCCAATGCAGAGCCTCAAAACCTTGAAACCTTACTCCTTTGGAGTGACAGACTGAATGCAGGCAGTGGAGAAACCTCTGCCTGGGTCGTGTTCATTAGGATACACAATGTTTAGCAGTGGAAAGGGAAAACGTGTGTTTCTATTTGGACAAGTCCTGGTAGTCCCTCTCTGTATCAGTCTGCTTGCTTCCGTTTGGTGCCTAATTCACACAACCTTAGTTCAACCTGCATTTCTGTCCCAGGTTACGGGGCTTCAATGGCGACCATGAGGGCTTCCAGCTGTAGCTAACAACCACTAACAGGCTCCAAGGTGTCCTGCCAATATGGCCCCCACCCCCCTCCCTGGAGACCAGCAACACAATGCAATCCTATTTAACTGTTATTGATTGTGTATCTAGGGCCTAGCCTTTAACAGCTCTCCAGAGTTCCAAGACAACACATCAAGGAACTAGTAAGACTGCAGCCCTATAATTCGACCCAAACACTATGACAGTGTCTCAAATGGTACCCTATTCCTTACATAGTCCACTACTTTTGACCAGCGCCATGGGGCCTGGTCAAAAGTAGTCACAAAAATAGGGAATAGTGTGCCATTTAGGACGCACCTTATGAGATGCACTGAGTTAGGCCTATACGGAGAACCAGTGATGGGCATATTCTGTATTTCTAAGAACCTGTGATCTTTAGAGTAGTGGTGGACACACACACACGTACACACATGCACACACACACAAGCACACACACAAACGTCAAAGCACTGTCATTGAAGAAATCACTTGTGAAGAAAACACAGTGAGCCATTTATACTCTCTGAGTGTCCTCCCTGCATGCCTGGGCGCCAATCAAAAGTTCAAGTTCTAAATGCGGCCACTCCGTGACCCCTGGAGCCTTCTGAGATGTCAGGCCAGCTCCGGTTACAGGGACAGAATGTGTTTGTGTTTGTGTGTGTGTGTGTGTGTGTGTGTGTGTGTGTGTGTGTGTGTGTGTGTGTGTGTGTGTGTGTGTGTGTGTGTGTGTGTGTGTGTGTGTGTGTGTGTGTGTGTGTGTGTGTCTGTGTGTTATCCAGAAATCGCAGACCGAATCATAACCCAGACATTACTGTATGGGACTATATTCAATACACATGCACGGACACATAGGTCTACACTACTACCTGCTTATTATTGGACAGGCACTGCTTCTTGCCCGGAGGAATGAGGTTGTGCACCAACAAAGCCAAGGACCTATTTTAGTATTGGGGTGTTTTTTAGAACAATTACAAACGTGTTTACCATCTAACTGTAGATAATGAAAAGTACTACAGCACTGCATTTGTATGGCATTTCCACCCTAGACTGAACTCTTGGAATATATAAAAAAATATGTTGTGCTTTCTTTGCCCCTTACTCTTTAGATGTATTTAATGGTAGATCAATAATAGGTAGGTAAATACTGTAAATAGTTGATAAACAATAGGTAGGTAAATACAGTAATAGGCAAATAATAAATAGCTAATAGTAGGACAATAAGGAAATAATCAGGCCAGGCATAAGTACGTATGTGGCACTATGCTTTGGCGCTCACATGCTATGAATGCATTCATTGAACAGCTTTCAACACCGTTTTATGTTAGGTGCAAAGGCAAAAACAAGACTTGCAATTGGCTGCTTACCTGAGTCACGAACTTCATTCACTAACTGACTGTCAATAATTCAACAATAAATACAAACAAATATTAAAAATGTGTTTGTTAAAAAAAATTAGAACTGTGCACTACACTACTATGCCTAATTTGAAACATGCCTGCCCACCTGAAAACAGTCAAGTAACTAATTCAAAATGATTCCGCGAGAAATGTTGACTAGCACTACTGTTGTGGTATTAAAAATAGAGGATTCAATTAAGCCACACATCATACATTAAGATATCCGTGCCTGCTCCTATGTGATATATTCAGACAACGAGTAGGCTAATAGTATAGCCTAACTGAGACAAAGAATAACGGATGCATTATCCGGATGATGGGGGTGAAAATATAGGATGCCCACCGACATGGGGCTCCAGACTGAAAGATTCCGATTGGAAAAGGAATGACTAGAATAACGAGTAATTCCATCATTTCAGGTCCCAATCAACACAATGCCACTCGAGGCTATACGAACCCATGTTGTATTCCGGCAGAAGACGCATTATTCCCTTGAATAAAACGCAGCCAATGTCTGTGTGGTAGTTTAGGTGCTATCAGGCTAACATGCTACACTAGTCAACTCTCGCGACTCGCCAGACAGAGGCTTGTGCTGACCGCGCGCAGGCAGGCTTCAGGACTGCTTGCTGGATGGTATGGTACCCGGTTAGATAATGGTTAGCTATCATTAATTATCCAGCAATGCCCGGAAAAATAACCATAAATATCATAGTGGTATTAAACGTTGTTTAAAATGGATGCGTTATAATTAGAATATTAATTTAAATAGAAAAATTGACTAGGATGCGTGAACCTCGCCTTGCTACAATGTAGCGTCTGACCCAGCAGCACAGCAGCGAGACAGCACTACAATCTTGCTAGCAAAAACCGTCTAGTGGCTGTCTTCAAAGCTTACCTTGTTTGATGACAGCTCTTGTATTTCAACAAAAATATGTATAATGTATTGTTTCACTGTGTATTCCTAAAATATACTGCCTTCTCGGTCTCGTCCTTCGGCTGAATCGCCTAAATCCGTGCGCTTTCCTTCAGAATAGTGCTGAATCTAAATGGGTGCACTACACGCGCGGCTGTCGGTCTCTAGGAAATTCTACCGCTGCTCCCTGCCAAATAATGACCCCTCCCACCGCTGAAGCCACAGCCACAGAGAAGACAGGTTCTGATTGTGCGCTCTGTGCGCAGCTCCGTGGAATAGTGAGTGCCTTGCAATATAGTGAGCTATGTTGTACATTCAAAAGGCTGTCAAATCAGCGGACTCGCTCTCATCCGCGCATGCGCAGTGTCTCGGGTAAAACTGCATCCTGCTACCAGATTGACAGAGCATTTTCTTATGCGTATCGTTGCCAAATTGTGACTCTGAAACGCTGGAAATGGGACAATTGGAGGATGCGCATGGTATGCATGGACTGATAACGATTCTGGTTATGCCTGTGTGTTTTTAAAATTGTATTTAGGAACGCGTAAAGTAATCAGTGTACCACCGGTATGCGTGTTATGGAAACGGCTAGGGCAAGCTATAAACTGGAAGCGAGAACAAACACACAGGCCTTGTTGTCTATATCTAACCAGTTAGCGCGCGTAGTCTCCGTGTAACAATAACAAAGATAATATTTAAACTTGATAGGCCTATTATGTTCCGTTTCTGATGCATCCCACTGTGCAAAAACTGGTTAAACAACGTTTTTTCCACGCAATTTCAACCCAAAAAATTGAAAAAAGTCATCATTGTAAGGCAGTTTAGTATTTTTTCATCCAAATTTTAACTCCAATGACAAGGTTAATGTATTTGTTGTTGATTTCACGTTTAATTCACATTAGTTGACAACTCAACCAAATGTAAATCGAAACTAGAGGTTGAACTAACATCTGTACCAGTGGTATATAATTGTGTGCGCTGCTGTCTGAATGACTGTTCTATGACTATGGTTGTGTTTAGTCTGAAACAGATATCTACAGTATCTGAATTTGCACCGCATTGGCATTCAAGATCTCCCAAGCATCCGTATGACTTCACAGTTGCAAGTTAGATGACATTGTGATATTGCACTGACTATAGTCCATTATTTCACATTCAATTTGAATGGGTTAGATATGGGCAATTCCATGGTAACAGTGACATTGAGACTCAGATTTTTCATTTTAAAATGTATGTCAAACAATAACCAATGATTGCAAAGTTAAACAAACCATACCATATGCACAAGGACTACTTTGAACAATTTCCACGAAAACGTTTACAAAAACACATTTACTTGAAGAACGGTGCAGATGCAAAGTTTGGTAACGGCACAAACAGCATAAACCATAATTATGTTACCAAATTTTGCATCTGCACTGTTCTTCACTGTGGAATTGCCCCTCCCTCCATATGTCTTTGGACAGTGATGCTCACATTTTTTATTTGGCTCTATACTCCAGCATTTTGGAATTGAGATCAAATGTTTCATATGAGGCGACAGTATAGAATGTCACCGTTTGTTTTAAGGTATTTTCATACAGATCTGATTTTCTGTTTAGAAAGAAAAGCACTTTATGTATCTAGTGCCCCTCATGTGAAGAAGTCATAAGTATTTGGACATATTCACTTATTGTGTATAAAAGTAGTCAGAAGTTTAGTATTTGGTCCCATATTCCTTGCATTTGCAGTTTGTTTTGGTTGTTTTCGGGTTATACTTTGTCCAATAGTACTGTAACTGAATGGTGAGTGATGACTGGAGTCATTTTCTTTCTAAGTGAGTAGATAAGATGTTTCTGAACACTTCAAAATGAATCCTGATAATGTCATGATTAAGAAAAATCATGAATGAATCATGAATAATGATGAGTGAGATGCCATTCAGAGGCTACAACAAAACATGGTAACTTCTCACCATTACAGGGGAGGCTAATAGTTTTTTGGGGGTATGACCTTTGTGCCTCTGTAACCTTCTCACTCATCATTATTCACAATTCCTTCATGGTTATCCATAATCATGGTAGCATCCACATCAGGGGCATAGGCATGGGTGGGCCTGGGTGGACACAGACTCCAAAATGACACAAGACATTATTCACCATTCAGTTCCTATTGGGCCAAAAATAATCCAAAACACAACCAAAACAAGCCGCAGATGCCTGCAACTGACTACTTGAATGGGTGAACTAGATACATAAAGTGCTTTCATTTCTAAACGGTAAAACCGATATGTATGACAATCACCTTAAATAAATGCTGACATTCTGTACTGTCGCCAAAAATGAAACATTCTATCTCAAATCTAAAATGCTGGAGTATAGAGCACAATTTAAAAATGCAGTGTCACTGTCCAAATACATATGGAGGGCAGTGTATCTACCAAAGGTTGAATGCCTATATCTGACCCCATACATTTGTCATCCTTACATAAATTGATGGAACACATGCAGAGTTAATGCATAAACATACTTTGGGCATCACTTTTTATGGTTTCTAAAACCTGGCAGGTGCAAAATTTAAGTTCACAGATGTATGTGGAACCCACATAGGGCGCAAAGACGTGTCAGCCTCAGATTTAAATTAGCTGGTTGTCTAAAGGTCTATTTTTGAGCATAGAGAAAATATATGCATAGCCTATATTAATGTCAATTTAACTAATTTAGGTGACCCACCCATTAATAACCCTATGTTATCATATCACACACATCTTGCAAGTTGCTTAGCAACATATGGAAATCTACATAGGCCTATAGGCTGTCAAAGAACAGGTGCCAGCACCTCTATGGTACCAGTTTGAATTTGATGTGTTGACATTCACACTGGCTTTAGTCACAGGAGTATTTAAAATAGCTAAACCTGAACAATATAATTAGATTGCCACCCTTCCAAATTGCTCCTACAGCCACAGCTTGAAATTGAAACTGTGTTCCAAAGCTGGCATTTGCCATGCTGTGCCAGTCTGAGTTTTAAATGATATCTTGAATGGGAAATGAAAATGCAACAGCCATTTCTATCAAGAACCATGAGATTGCTAGTGCCACACAAAGGCATCTTTACAATGTAATCACATTACAATGACTGCATATCACATGTTCCATACAATTCTGATGAGTGCAAATCACACTAACAGGCCTATTGTGCCTGCTATCATTGGCTCAAATTGGTTCCGCAAATACAATGGGGTGTGTCCCAAATGGCACCCTATTTCCTATAGTGCACTTCTTTTGACCATGGCCCATAGGGCTCTGGTCAAAAGTAGTGCACTATGTGTACATTGGGAATAGGGTGCTTTTTGGAACACAGTCAATGTAAACTGCACCTTGACTCGATGTGTCAATCATTGACATACACATGGATACACGTGAATATGATCTAGGCTACATTCATCCCCCTTTATTATAACACTATAATAAAACACAACCATGCAGTCTTCCATACAGTATATAGCCTACCCTTATTTATTAATTTTTGTTTTCACACGTTTATTTTCAAATTTATTTTTCACCACTACCATCCAGGAACAGACCAGTACAGACCCTGCTTAGCTTAAGAGGCAAACCAGCAGTGGGATGCAGGGTGCAATGTTGCTGGAATGAATGTGCCAAAACTTGCAACTGGAAAAAAGGCAACCAAAGCAAAGGCCATGGTAACATAACCAAAGATAGGGAAAATTGCAGGAAAGAGGGAGGCCTTTCTTATTTATTTTGTATTGAACATTAAAACATACAATCTACCTGCAGTGAAGCCGCTCAACATTTACATTACATTCAGTCATCTAGCAGACTCCCATCCAGAGCAACCTACAGCAGCAACCAAGGGCACTTCGACAGATCTCCCACCAAGTCAAATTGGTGACCCGAACCAGTGACCTATCAGCCACCGGCCCAAGCTCACAACTGCCAGGCCACCAACCATCCAAGATCCCCCAACAGTTCCCCAAGAGCTGCCCCTCAACCTCTCCCTCCAATAACCACCCCCAACCCTCAATGCGCGCCAACAACCAACAAAATGAACTAAAGAGAAAAAACTAAAGAAAACATCAATGCAAAAACAAAAGACATCATGGACAACAACAATCTAAACAGCAAGGCCAACGGTATGCGTTTGAGTGGCACTATTTACATGTGTGTATGTATGTGTGCACATGTGTGCGATTGAATGTGAGTGTGTGTATGCATGTGGACGCACGTACAAGCAGCTGCGTGGCATCGGCCTAAGGCATACAGGCATTGGATGTAACAGCGTCATTCAAACATACTTTTTTTGTGTTTATTTTGACTTTATTTTTTACATTTATCTTTGACAGGAGGCATTTTACTAAATCACGTTATCTGGATGGAATATGGGGAAAAATGCACCAAATTCTTTTTTAATCTTCAACATAGGAATGCTACCAAAAATAATTTATTGAAGCTGGTTACAAATGACGGAGTCACCCATGATTCACCAAATGATATTTTGAAGGAGGAAACAAAGTACTTTAAGCATATGTTTTCGTTTCAGTCGCCTCCATCTCTAACTGAAGCAAATTGTAGAGATTTTTTTTCTATTGATAATGTAAAATTAACAGCCATGCAGAAAGACTCATGTGAAGGTGAAATTACAGAGGAGGAACTTCTGGATGCAATTAAATACTTTAAGTCCGGGAAAACTCCAAGGTTGGAGGCATACCAGTCGAGGTATACCAAACCTTGTTTGATATACTCAGAGGACCGTTATTAGCATGTTTTAACCACTCCTATGTAAATGGTAGATTATCAGACACAGGTTTTTTTTACATGGATGATACACTGGAGATAATATAAGGCAAGTACTGGAAACAATAGAACACTATGAAAAATCTGGGAAACCAGGCCTGCTATTCATAGCAGACTTTGAAAAGGCATTTGATAAAGTACGACTGGGGTTTATATATAAATGCCTGGAGCATTTCAATTTTGGACAATCTCTTAGAAATTGGGTTAAAATCATGTATAGTAACCCTAGGTGTAAAATAGTAAATAATGGCTATTTCTCAGAAGGTTTTAAACTGTCAAGAGGAGTGAAACAAGGTCGTCCACTATCGGCATATCTATTTATTATTGCCATCGAGATGTTAGCTATTAAAATCAGATCCAACAATAATATCAAGGGATTAGAAATCCAGGGCTTAAAAACAAAGTTGTCATTGTATGCTGATGATTCATGTTTTCTTTTAAATCCACAACTTGAAACCCTCCACAGCCTCATAGAGGATCTAGATACATTTTCTAACCTCTCTGGATTACAACCAAATTATGATAAATGTACTATATTACGTATTGGATCACTAAAAAATAAATATTTTACATTACGATGTAGTTTACCAATAAAATGGTCTGATGGTGATGTGGATATACTCGGAATACATATCCCAAATGAAATAAATGATCTCACTCCAATACATTTTAATAGAAAGTTAACAAAAATAGAAAAGATCTTGGTACCATGGAAAGGTAAATACCTGTCAATTTGTGGAAAAATCACCCTGATTAACTCTTTAGTATTATCCCAGTTTACCTATTTGCGTATGGTCTTGCCTACACCTAGCGAACAGTTTTTTAAATTATATGAGAAAAAAATATTCAATTTTATTTGGAACGGCAAGCCAGACAAAATTAAACGGGCCTATTTATATAATGAATATGAATTCGAAGGACAGAAATTATTAAATATTAAAGCATTAGACCTATCACTAAAAGCCTCAGTCATACAAAAGTTATACTTAAATCCAAACTGGTTCTCTAGCAAATTAGTAAGATTGTCTCACCCAATGTTCAAGAATGGCCTTTTTCCCTTTATTCAGATTACAACCTCTCACTTTAAGTTATTTGAAAAGGAAATAATCTCCCAAATATCACTATTTCTAAAACAAGCCATAGAAAGTTGTTTGCAATTTCAATTTAATCCTTCAGAAACGACAGAACAAATAATGCAACAAATATTGTGGTTAAACTCAAATATACAGTGGGGAAAAAAAGTATTTAGTCAGCCACCAAATGTGCAAGTTCTCCCACTTAAAAAGATGAGAGAGGCCTGTAATTTTCATCAAAGGTACACGTCAACTATGACAGACAAAATTAGAAAAAAAATTCCAGAAAATCACATTGTAGGATTTTTAATGAATTTATTTGCAAATTATGGTGGAAAATAAGTATTTGGTCAATAACAAAAGTTTCTCAATACTTTGTTATATACCCTTTGTTGGCAATGACACAGGTCAAACGTTTTCTGTAAGTCTTCACAAGGTTTTCACACACTGTTGCTGGTATTTTGGCCCATTCCTCCATGCAGATCTCCTCTAGAGCAGTGATGTTTTGGGGCTGTCGTTGGGCAACACAGACTTTCAACTCCCTCCAAAGATTTTCTATGGGGTTGAGATCTGGAGACTGGCTAGGCCACTCCAGGACCTTGAAATGCTTCTTACGAAGCCACTCCTTCGTTGCCCGGGCGGTGTGTTTGGGATCATTGTCATGCTGAAAGACCCAGCCACGTTTCATCTTCAATGCCCTTGCTGATGGAAGGAGGTTTTCACTCAAAATCTCACGATACATGGCCCCATTCATTCTTTCCTTTACACGGATCAGTCGTCCTGGTCCCTTTGCAGAAAAAACAGCCCCAAAGCATTATGTTTCCACCCCCATGCTTCACAGTAGGTATGGTGTTCTTTGGATGCAACTCAGCATTCTTTGTCCTCCAAACACGACGAGTTGAGTTATGACCAAAAAGTTCTATTTTGGTTTCATCTGACCATATGACATTCTCCCAATCCTCTTCTGGATCATCCAAATGCACTCTAGCAAACTTCAGACGGGCCTGGACATGTACTGGCTTAAGCAGGGGGACACGTCTGGCACTGCAGGATTTGAGTCCTTGGCGGCGTAGTGTGTTACTGATGGTAGGCTTTGTTACTTTGGTCCCAGCTCTCTGCAGGTCATTCACTAGGTCCCCCCGTGTGGTTCTGGGATTTTTGCTCACCGTTCTTGTGATCATTTTGACCCCACGGGGTGAGATCTTGCGTGGAGCCCCAGATCGAGGAAGATTATCAGATGTCTTGTATGTCTTTCATTTCCTAATAATTGCTCCCACAGCTGATTTCTTCAAACCAAGCTGCTTACCTATTGCAGATTCAGTCTTCCCAGCCTGGTGCAGGTCTACAATTTTGTTTCTGGTGTCCTTTGACAGCTCTTTGGTCTTGGCCATAGTGGAGTTTGGAGTGTGACTGTTTGAGGTTGTGGACAGGTGTCTTTTATACTGATAACAAGTTCAAACAGGTGCCATTAATACAGGTAACGAGTGGAGGACAGAGGGGCCTCTTAAAGAAGAAGTTACAGGTCTGTGAGAGCCAGAAATCATGCTTGTTTGTAGGTGACCAAATACTTATTTTCCACCATAATTTGCAAATAAATTCATAGAAAATCCTACAATGTGATTTTCTGGATTTTTTTTCCTCAATTTGTCTGTCAGAGTTGACGTGTACCTATGATGAAAATTACAGGCCTCTCTCATCTTTTTAAGTGGGAGAACTTGCACAATTGGTGGCTGACTAAATACTTTTTTTCCCCACTGTACTAATTGATTAAAAAATAAATAAATTGACAAAATGTTTAAAAAAGGTATAATCTTCGTAAATGATATTATCGGTAGGACTGGTGGAGTTATGTCACACATGCAGCTAACAAAAACATATGGAAATGTCTGCTCTACCCAAAATTACAACCTAATAATTGCAGCATTACCGCAAAAATGGAAAAGGAAAGTGGAAGGGGGAAAAAGTAAGGAACTTGTCTGTCGGCCTTGCATTAAAGAATATAATTGGTTAAAGAAAATTGTGATAAATAAAAAAGTATTCCAGTTTCATTTAAGGACCAAAGTATTGACAGCCGTCCCATATAGATTGCAAAATAGTTGGGAAGAGATTTTTGACGTACCGATTCCATGGCATAGTGTTTATTTACATTTACATTTTAGTCATTTAGCAGACGCTCTTATCCAGAGCGACTTACAGTTAGTGAGTGCATACATTATTTTTTATATTTTTCATACTGGCCCCCCGTGGGAATCGAACCCACAACCCTGGCATTGCAAACGCCATGCTCTACCAACTGAGCTACATCCCTGCCAGCCATTCCCTCCCCTACCCTGGACGACGCTGGGCCAATTGTGCGCCACCGCATGGGTCTCCCGGTCGCGGCTACGACAGAGCCTGGATTCAAACCAGGATCTCTAGTGGCACAGCATGCAGTGCCTTAGATCACTGCCCCACTCGGGAGACAAAATTTATGAATTTTACAATTTAAATTAATGAATTGATACGCAAAACGACGCCGGATTCAAAACTTCGAATTTTTCAATTTAAATTATTATATTAAAGTTATTTATATGGGAGATACAATCTTCCCAGCTCTGCAGATTTTGCTGCGAAGAGACAGAATCATTAGATCATTTGTTTTGGTACTGTCCATTTGTAGCTTGTTTTTGGACACAGGTCCAGGAATGGCTAAAGGATTGCAATATTTACCTGGAGCTCACCCTGCAGATAGCACTACTGGGTGATCTGAAAAGTCATAGTCAATCGATCAATAATATAATACTTTTAGCAAATATGTTTATATTCAATTTACGATCTGTAGAAACAATGAGAATAGAAAGGTTCAGAACTTTTGTAAAACATCACAGTACAGTTGAAAAATATATGGCAAATAGAAATCCAATATGAATGGTTTTACGAGATAGATGGGAGCTGAAGGATGGGACTAATAACAACAACTAATAACAACAAGATAACTAATGTAAAGCATACTGTGTCCATAATAAGTATATAGGTTATAGGTTGAGAGCTTTTGTGAAAGAGCACAGTTAGAAAAATATGGCATATAGAAGCAAACCAGATGGACATCATGAAAATGATCGGAGGAAGTTCAGGAGTAAAAACAAACAAAATATAATTATTGTAGAATTTGACTGTGTCCATAGAATGTATATAGTATGTATGGGCTGGAAGTAGAGGCCTAAGCGTTGTTGTTCACTAGTTTACTCCTATTGGGGGAGGGGTGGTGGGGTTGGAAAGTAATGAAGGGAAATATAATTTAAAAAAGGATATGTGTGTGTGTATGGATGTATGTATATATGTGGGCCCCGTGTAGCTCAGTTGGTAGAGCATGGCGCTTGCAACACCAGGGTTATGGGTTCGTTTCCCACAGGGGGCCAGTATGAAAATGTATGCACTCACTAACTGTAAGTCGCTCTGGATAAGAGCGTCTGCTAAATGACTAAAAATATATGTGTGTATGTACAGTGGGGAAAAAAAGTATTTAGTCAGCCACCAATTGTGCAAGTTCTCCCACTTAAAAAGATGAGAGAGGCCTGTAATTTTCATCATAGGTACACGTCAACTATGACAGACAAAATGAGAAAAACTTTTCCAGAAAATCACATTGTAGGATTTTTAATGAATTTATTGGCATATGATGGTGGAAAATAAGTATTTGGTCAATAACAAAAGTTTCTCAATACTTTGTTATATACCCTTTGTTGGCAATGACACAGGTCAAACGTTTTCTGTAAGTCTTCACAAGGTTTTCACACACTGTTGCTGGTATTTTGGCCCATTCCTCCATGCAGATCTCCTCTAGAGCAGTGATGTTTTGGGGCTGTCGCTGGGCAACACAGACTTTCAACTCCCTCCAAAGATTTTCTATGGGGTTGAGATCTGGAGACTGGCTAGACCACTCCAGGACCTTGAAATGCTTCTTACGAAGCCACTCCTTCGTTGCCCGGGCGGTGTGTTTGGGATCATTGTCATGCTGAAAGACCCAGCCACGTTTCATCTTCAATGCCCTTGCTGATGGAAGGAGGGTTTCACTCAAAATCTCACGATACATGGCCCCATTCATTCTTTCCTTTACACGGATCAGTCGTCCTGGTCCCTTTGCAGAAAAACAGCCCCAAAGCATGATGTTTCCAACCCTATGCTTCACAGTAGGTATGGTGTTCTTTGGATGCAACTCAGCATTCTTTGTCCTCCAAACATGACGAGTTGAGTTTTTACCAAAAAGTTATATTTTGTTTTCATCTGACCATATGACATTCTCCCAATCCTCTTCTGGATCATCCAAATGCACTTCAGATGGGCCTGGACATGTACTGGCTTAAGCAGGGGGACACGTCTCGCACTGCAGGATTTGAGTCCCTGGCGGCGTAGTGTGTTACTGATGGTTGGCTTTGTTACTTTGGTCCCATCTCTCTGCAGGTCATTCACTAGGTCCCCCCGTGTGGTTCTGGGATTTTTGCTCACCGTTCTTGTGATCATTTTGACCCCACGGGGGTGAGATCTTGCGTGGAGCCCCAGATCGAGGGAGATTATCAGTGGTCTTGTATGTCTTCCATTTCCTAATAATTGCTCCCACAATTGATTTCTTCAAACCAAGCTGCTTACCTATTGCAGATTCAGTCTTCCCAGCCTGGTGCAGGTCTACAATTTTGTTTTTGGTGTCCTTTGACAGCTCTTTGGTCTTGGCCATTGTGAAGTTTGGAGTGTGACTGTTTGAGGTTGTGGACAGGTGTCTTTTATACTGATAACAAGTTCAAACAGGTGCCATTAATACAGGTAACGAGTGGAGGACAGAGGAGCCTCTTAAAGAAGAAGTTACAGGTCTGTGAGAGCCAGAAATCTTGCTTGTTTGTAGGTGACCAAATACTTATTTTCCACCATAATCTGCAAATAAATTCATTAAAAACCCTACAATGGGATTTTCTGGAAATTTTTTTCTCAATTTGTCTGTCATAGTTAACGTGTACCTATGATGAAAATTACAGGCCTCTCTCATCTTTTTAAGTGGGAGAACTTGCACAATTGGTGGCTGACTAAATACTTTTTTTTCCCCACTGTATATATATTTGCGAGAAAAAAAACATATGGGGGATTGGAAGTGATGCAGACAATTCTATTGATGGAAGTTACAATCTATCTGAAATATTAAAGCTGATCTACCCCCTAAGAAATAAAAATAAATCACGTTATCATTTTTTTTTTAAATCAATAAACTATTTTTTCCCCTCCGTTTACAATTCATTTTTTTCTCGCAATTCGAAATTATTTCCTTGCAATATTTGGTTTTGCTATCAATGCTTTTAGGTTTATGTTTGCTTTCAGTATCATTATTTTTGTTTGCAATATTAAGAATTTTGTTAATGACAAAGCAAAAACAGGTTGTATTAAAAATATAAAACTGCTACACATTTACATAAATATTCAGACCCTTTACTCAGTACTTTGTTGAAGCGCCTTTGGCAGCGATTTTTGGCTTGATTCTTCTTGGGTATGACGCTACAAGCTTGGCACATCTGTATTTTGGGAGTTTCTCCCATTCTCCTCTGCTATTTACAGTTCTCTCCAGAGATGTTAGAACGGGTTCAAGTCCGGACTCTGGCTGGGCCACTCAAGGACATTCAGAGACTTGACCCGAAGCCACTCCTGCATTATTTTGGCTGTGTGCTTAGGGTCGTTGTCCTGTTGGAAGGTGAACCTTCGCCTTTAAGGTGCAGGTTTTGGAGCAGGTTTTCATCAAGGATCTCTCTGTACTTCGCTCTGTTAATCTTTCCCTCGATCCTGACTAGTGTCCCAGTCTCTGCCGCTGAAAAACATCCCCACAGCATGATGCTGCCACCACCATGCTTCACCGTAGGGATGGTGCCAGGTTTCCTCCAGACGTAACGCTTGGCATTCAGGCCAAAGAGTTCAATCTTGGTTTCATCAGACCAGAGAATCTTGTTTCTCATGGTCTAAGAGTCCTTTAGGTACCTTTTGGCAAACTCCAAGCGGGCTGTCATGTGCCTTTTACTGAGGAGTGGCTTCCGTCTGGCAACTCTACCATAAAGGGCTGATTGGTGGAGTGCTGCAGAGATGGTTGTCCTTCTAGAAGGTTCTCCCATCTCCACAGAGGAACTCCAGAGTTCTTTCAGAGTGACCATCGGGTTCTTGGTCATCTCCCTGACCAAGGACCTTCTCCCCCGATTGCTCAGTTTGGCCGGGCGGACAGTTCTAGGAAGAGTCTTGGGGGTTCCAATGTTCTTCCATTTAAGAATACTCGAGGCCAATGTGTTATTGGGGACCTTTAATGCTGCAGACATTTTTTGGTACCCTTCCCCAGATCTGTGCCTCGACACAATCCTGTCTCGGAGCTCTACGGACAATTCCTTCGACCTCAT
The DNA here is from genome assembly GCF_020615455.1 of Coregonus clupeaformis. Classification (NCBI taxonomy): domain Eukaryota; kingdom Metazoa; phylum Chordata; class Actinopteri; order Salmoniformes; family Salmonidae; genus Coregonus; species Coregonus clupeaformis. The sequence continues at coordinate 415,881 of NC_059215.1, forward strand.
GGCTTGGTTTTCACTCTGACATGCACTGTCAACTATGTGACCTTATATAGACGTGTGTGCCAATTAATTGAATTTACCACAGGTGGACTCCAATCAAGTTGTAGAAACATCTCAAGGATGATCAATGGAAACAGGATGCACCTGAGCTCAATTTCGAGTCTCATCACAAAGGGTCTGAATACTTATGTAAATACTGTATTTTTATTTTTAATACATTTGCTAAAATTTCTAAAAATAGATTTTCGCTTTGTCATTATGGGTGATTGTGTGTAGATTGATATTTTGTATTTTTTAAATCCATTTTAGAATAAGGCTTTAACGTAACAAAAGGTCAAGGTGTCTGAATACTTTCCGAATGCACTGTATAATGTCACTATTACCCAATTACACTATTACTCCCCACCACAGTTTCAGTAAAAAGCTGAGGGATGGGGCTGGAGAAATGCAACCACTCTCAAATCCATAGACTATGCTATGGATGCAAGGACTGACCATCCATGATATCAACATTTTAGTTTTAACCATGTTTTTAGGTAGTGGTTGTTTACATTTACTTTGTTTACAAACATTGTAGTAAAACAAGCCTATATTTTGGGTTCTGATGGGGTCCGATAGTTTAATTTAAAAAAAAAATGTTTTATATGATTTATACATGTGAATGTTTTTCACATGTAAAACTGCATATCCGATTTTCACATGGGAATGTTTTTAACATGTGAAACTACAATTCACATGTGAGGTGAAAACATGTTATTCTCCTCACGTGTGAAAAGGTGCTGTTAACATGTGAACTCTAAATTGAATACATGTGAAAGTATGGGTTCACGTATGAAATTTAAGCTCAACATGTGAAAACAGCTATTTTTTTAGCTCAACGTGTGAAAATGTGATTTTTTTCTCACCTATTTAATTGCCTGTCATACAATAGAAAAAGTGGTGCAGAATCTCCCCTCTGCCGACACTTTTTGTTGAATCATCCATTTCCCCTGGTGATCCGCCCGGCAGTTGGCAGTTCCCATAATGAGCCTGAGACTCCGGAATGTGTGATGCGCTGTTCTAAATATTCATAATTCAGATGGAATAGTGTGTGTGTGGGTGAGTGTGTGTGTGTGTTTTTAACAACATGATTGGTCCACCATGGGGAACCCATTGTCACGAATTCGGCCGAGACTGCTCCTCCTCCTTGCTCGGGCAGGCTTCGGCGTTCGTCGTCCCCGGAGTACTAGCTACCACCGTTGGATGTTTCGATGTTTGTTTGGTTTGGTCTGTCTGTTGCACCTGTGTCCGTTTGTGTCTAATTATGTGATCTATAAGTTTCCTGCTTTGTGTATGTGAGATTGTGTGTTATTGTCCGCCTGTCCGTTGGTGCTGTGTATTTTGCTCTTTCCTATTTTGTTTATTTACGCACAGTATGCGTAATCGCTCGCCTCCGTTTTGTTGAGGCCCGTTTTTGTATTGTCGTGTTTCTGTCCAGTAAAGTCTGTTGGACTAAGCTTCTGTGTCCTGCGCCTGACTCCACACCACATCCACATCAGCCACTGACACCCATTTCCTTGTTATTATCAATAATGAGAGAGCATTGCCCTGATCAAATCATACAAGAGCAACTGTAGTCTTTTTTTATTTATTTATTTTTATTATTTTATTTTTTTATTTTTTTTATAATATAATTATTATTATTTTTTTTTATTTTTTTTAGGGGGGATGGATCAGCTTAATATTGCAGATAGATTGTATCTTCTATCAATGTAATTGTCTGCATCACTTCCAATCCCCCATGTTTATTTTTATTTTTTATATATATATTCCCCTTTATTACTTTTTAACCCCACCATCCTTTCCCTACTTGGAGTAAATTAGTGAACAACAACGCCCAGGACTCTACTTCCGGTCTATACTTACTATCTACACCTTATGGACAGAGTTAATTTTACAATAATTCTATATCTATATATATATATATATATATTTATTTATTTTTTTGCTCCTGAACTTCTTCTACTCTCAACCTCTCCGATCATTTTCATGATGTCCATCCGGTTTGCTTCTAAATGCCATATCTTTCTAACTGTGCTCTTTCCCAAAAGCTCCCAACATACAACCTATATACTTATTATGGACACAGTATGCTTACATTATTAGCTATCTTTGTTATTATTTGTTGTTATTTGTTATTAGTCCCATCCTTCAACTCTATTCAATACCTCCCATCTATCTCTTAACACCATCTACAGTGGGGAAAAAAAGTATTTAGTCAGCCACCAATTGTGCAAGTTCTCCCACTTAAAAAGATGAGAGAGGCCTGTAATTTTCATCATAGGTACACGTCAACTCTGACAGACAAATTGAGGAAAAAAAATCCAGAAAATCACATTGTAGGATTTTCTATGAATTTATTTGCAAATTATGGTGGAAAATAAGTATTTGGTCACCTACAAACAAGCATGATTTCTGGCTCTCACAGACCTGTAACTTCTTCTTTAAGAGGCCCCTCTGTCCTCCACTCGTTACCTGTATTAATGGCACCTGTTTGAACTTGTTATCAGTATAAAAGACACCTGTCCACAACCTCAAACAGTCACACTCCAAACTCCACTATGGCCAAGACCAAAGAGCTGTCAAAGGACACCAGAAACAAAATTGTAGACCTGCACCAGGCTGGGAAGACTGAATCTGCAATAGGTAAGCAGCTTGGTTTGAAGAAATCAGCTGTGGGAGCAATTATTAGGAAATGAAAGACATACAAGACATCTGATAATCTTCCTCGATCTGGGGCTCCACGCAAGATCTCACCCCGTGGGGTCAAAATGATCACAAGAACGGTGAGCAAAAATCCCAGAACCACACGGGGGGACCTAGTGAATGACCTGCAGAGAGCTGGGACCAAAGTAACAAAGCCTACCATCAGTAACACACTACGCCGCCAAGGACTCAAATCCTGCAGTGCCAGACGTGTCCCCCTGCTTAAGCCAGTACATGTCCAGGCCCGTCTGAAGTTTGCTAGAGTGCATTTGGATGATCCAGAAGAGGATTGGGAGAATGTCATATGGTCAGATGAAACCAAAATAGAACTTTTTGGTCATAACTCAACTCGTCGTGTTTGGAGGACAAAGAATGCTGAGTTGCATCCAAAGAACACCATACCTACTGTGAAGCATGGGGGTGGAAACATAATGCTTTGGGGCTGTTTTTCTGCAAAGGGACCAGGACGACTGATCCGTGTAAAGGAAAGAATGAATGGGGCCATGTATCGTGAGATTTTGAGTGAAAACCTCCTTCCATCAGCAAGGGCATTGAAGATGAAACGTGGCTGGGTCTTTCAGCATGACAATGATCCCAAACACACCGCCCGGGCAACGAAGGAGTGGCTTCGTAAGAAGCATTTCAAGGTCCTGGAGTGGCCTAGCCAGTCTCCAGATCTCAACCCCATAGAAAATCTTTGGAGGGAGTTGAAAGTCTGTGTTGCCCAACGACAGCCCCAAAACATCACTGCTCTAGAGGAGATCTGCATGGAGGAATGGGCCAAAATACCAGCAACAGTGTGTGAAAACCTTGTGAAGACTTACAGAAAACGTTTGACCTGTGTCATTGCCAACAAAGGGTATATAACAAAGTATTGAGAAACTTTTGTTATTCCACCATCATATGCCAATAAATTCATAAAAAATCCTACAATGTGATTTTCTGGAAAAGTTTTTCTCATTTTGTCTGTCATAGTTGACGTGTACCTATGATGAAAATTACAGGCCTCTCTCATCTTTTTAAGTGGGAGAACTTGCACAATTGGTGGCTGACTAAATACTTTTTTTCCCCACTGTATATAGGATTTCTATTTGCCATATATATTTCAACCGTACTGTGATGTTTTACAAAAGTTCTGAACCTTTCTATTCTCATTGCTTCTACAGATTGTGAATTAAAAATAAAAAAATTTGCTAAAAGTATTATTATATTATTGATTGATTGACTATGACTTTTCAGATCACCCAGTAATGCTATCTGCAAGGTTAGTTCCAGGTAAATATTGCAATCCTTTAGCCATTCCTGGACCTGTGTCCAAAAACAAGCTACAAATGGACAGAACCAAAACAAATGATCTAATGATTCTATCTCTTCACAGCAAAATCTGCAGAGCTGGGAAGATTGTATCCCCCATATAAATAACATTCTATTGGTAGCAAGAATTTTATATAATAATTTTAATTGAAAGATTCTAATTTTTGAATCCGGTGTCGTTTTGCGTGTCAGTTCATAAACACTATGCCATGGGATCGGTACGTCAAAGATCTCTTCCCAACTATTTTGCAATCTATATGGGATGGCTGTCAATCCTTTGGTCCTTAAGTGAAACTGATATACTTTTTTATTTATCACAGTTTTCCTTAACCAATTATGTTCTTTAATGCAAGGCCGACAGACAAGTTCCTTACTTTCTCCCCCTTCAACTTTCCTCTTCCACTTTTGCGGTAAGGCTGCAATTATTTGCTTGTAATTTTGGGTAGAGCAGACATTTCCATATGTTTTTGTTAGCTGCATGTGCGACATAACTCCACCAGTCCTACCGATGATATCATTTACGAAGATTATACCTTTTTTAAACATTCTGTCAAAAAATAAAGGTTTTTTGTCAATTAGTATATTTGAATTTAACCACAATATTTGTTGCATTATTTGTTCTGTCGTTTCTGGAGGATTAAATTGAAATTGCAACCAACTTTCTATGGCTTGTTTTAGAAATAGTGACATTTGGGAGATTATTTCCTTTTCAAATAACTGAAAGTGAGAGGTTCTAATCTGAATAAAGGGAAAAAGGCCTTTCTTGAACAGTGGGTGAGACAATCTTACTAATTTGCTTGAGAACCAGTTCGGATTTAAGTATAACTTTTGGATGACTGAAGATTTTAGTGATAGGTCTAATGCTTTAATATTTAATAATTTCTGTCCTCCGAATTCATATTCATTATATAAATATGCTCTTTTAATTTTGTCTGGCTTGCCGTTCCAAATAAAATTGAATATTTTTTTCTCATATAATTTAAAAAACTGTTTGCTAGGCGTAGGCAAGACCATAAGCAAATAGGTAAACTGGGATAATACTAAAGAGTTAATCAGGGTGATTTTTCCACAAATTGACAGGTATTTTCCTTTCCATGGTAGTAAGATCTTATCTATTTTTGCTAACTTTCTATTAAAATTTATTGAAGTGAGATCATTTATTTCCTTTGGGATATGTATTCCGAGTATATCCACATCACCATCAGACCATTTTATTGGTAAACTACATGGTAATGTAAAAATTGTATTTTTTAGTGATCCAATACGTAATATAGTACATTTGTCATAATTTGGTTTTAATCCAGAGAGGTTAGAAAATGTATCTAGATCCTCTATGAGGCTGTGGAGGGATTCTAGTTGTGGATCTAGAAGAAAACATGAATCATCTGCGTACAATGACACCTTTGTTTTTAAGCCCTGTATTTCTAATCCTCTGATATTATTATTGGATCTGATTTTAATAGCTAACATCTCGATGGCCACAATAAATAGATATGCCGATAGTGGACAACCTTGTTTCACTCCTCTTGACAGTTTGAAACTTTCTGAGAAATAGCCATTATTTACTATTTTACACCTAGGGTTACTATACATGATTTTGACCCATTTTATAAGAGATTCTCCAAAATTGAAATGCTCCAGGCATTTATATATAAATTCCAGTCGAACTTTATCAAATGCCTTTTCGAAGTCTGCTATGAATAGCAGGCCTGGTTTCCCATATTTTCCATAGTGTTCTATTGTTTCCAATACTTGCCTTATATTATCTCCAATGTATCTTCCATGTAAAAAACCTGTCTGATTAGAATGAATAATATCCAACAATACCTTTTTAATTCTATGCGCTATACATTTTGCTAGGATTTTTGCATCACAACACTGAAGTGTAAGGGGCCTCCAATTTTGTAAATGGACTGGATCTTTATATTTTCCACTTGTATCCTGTTTCAGTAATAATGAGATCAGACCTTCTTCTTGAGTGTCAGATAATCTACCATTTACATAGGAGTGGTTAAAACATGCTAATAACGGTCCTCTTAGTATATCAAAAAAGGTTTGGTATACCTCGATTGGTATGCCATCCAACCCTGGAGTTTTCCCGGACTTAAAGTCTTTAATTGCATCCAGAAGTTCCTCCTCTGTAATTTCACCTTCACATGAGTCTTTCTGTGTGGCTGTTAATTTGACATTATCAATAGAAAAAAAATCTCTACAATTAGCTTCAGTTAGAGGAGATGGAGGAGAGCAACTGTAGTCTTACACATCCTGGCGAATCAATAAATATTATCGGTTTATTATGATATTCATAAAAAGGTATATAAAAAGCTCTGTTCGGCTGCTTATTGCAATCACTTGGTACGTCAATGGTCTTCTGATGTATTTGCTGAGGCTTCGTTCGCACACTGCAGTAAGAGATTTGGCCACAGTTGTACTTACTCTCACTCTCTCTCTCTGTTTTCTCTCTCTCTCTCTCTCTCTCTCTCTCTCTCTCTCTCTCTCTCAGAATCTTCACTCGTTCATCACGCATGTGTCAGCTCCTAGATGGGCTCGGAGGGGTGGAAAAGCGCCAAGTTAATGTTCAAGTGCCGTCTGTTGAATTTGAAGACAATTACAGGGCCCTGGAATAAGCAGGTAATTACAAAAAAGCCTCAGAGAAGTTATGCTTCGCATTGAAATTTGATTACACTGCGAGTTCAAGCTAACATTAGGTCAGTTGTAAGTCATTGGTGAATTACTAAAAAGGATATAGGGCCAAGACATGGCGAAGTAGCAGAGACAAATGAACTAATGTTGAACTTCCACAACCTTAGGGAGGCAAGGGAAAACAATGAAGACACATGTTCATTTTGGTTTATAATTTTTTCTCTCAAATTGATTAATTTCAAATTAACCTGCGGCTGTGCATAATTTTAGTAGCGTGTTGCTGAGTAAACACTTTTTTTCTCTGTATGAATAGAATTATGATAATTGGGTTTGGTCATTAATGTTGTCATGCTCAAGTCTAGTTTATAGGCAACTGTCCTGTGAAAGCACAAGCATTACCTATTATCTTGTTCAGATTTTCGGATGGGAAATTTACAGTCTTCACAGTACCTATCCCTCTCTGTGTGTCATATTCCCCGCCTCTCCATCCCTCTCTTTAGAAATCAGGAGGCGAGGGAGAGAGGAGGAACAGTTAATAGCAACCCATTGTCTCCCAGCTCAGCTGCATGATGGCTCTTGGTGCATGGCAGGCAGTGACCGGGGCTGGGACAAGCTGTTGGTGGTGGGGGCCATTTCTCATTTGTCAGGGGGGAGAAGCCGGTGCTTGGTGGGATTATGAGACACCCAGAGTGGGGTAACTAGGGCTCCAGTCGCCACACTCCACCTAGCTCCTCTCTCCCCGCCCAGTCCCAGAGCCCCTCTCCCAGCCTTAGCCATCTGCTGCCCCTGCTTCATCTGGAGCAAAGCTGCTCTGCACTGGGAATAGAGCTGTTTCTAACTGTGGATTTGCTGTATTTGCGCATCATTTTAGCTGCACACCGATCCAAGCAAGATGCGATACTTGATGATGAGCTACTAACATATTTATTTTGTATACAACGTTTAAATTAAATAATTTGTAAAATAGTGCTAAGAAAAACAAGACCACATTTAAATCAACCAAACTCATGTAGCTCTACCACCATCCTTATTAGACAAGAATGACTCACTGGTCCCCAAAAAGAAAAATACTATTTTAGGCTTAGGGGTTAGGTTTAGGGTTAGGTTTACAATTAGGGTTATGGTTAGAATTAGGGTTAGGGGTTAGGATTAGGAGTTAGGTTTAGTTTTAGGGATAAGGGTTTGGGGTTAGGATTAAGTTAAGGGTTAGGGTTAGGGTTTAGGGAAAATAGGATTTTGAATGGGAATACATTTCTTTGTGTGTGTGTCACCAGGCTTGTCCACAGCAGGCGAGACTCTCATAAAACTCCCATCTGCTGGGGCCACATGTTCCAACACCCACCCCAGTGTCTAGCTGGAGCCCTGATCCCCCCACCCTGAGGCTTAAGCAGGCACTGTCATCATCACTGCAGAGCGTGTGTGTGTGTGTGTGTGTCTGTATGTGTGTCATCATCAGTGAGGGCTAGGCAGTTTACTGAGTTCAGGGACCTCCTTTGTTGTTTCAGATATTCCCTGGGTTGCATCCCAAATGGCACGCTATTCCCTTTATAGCACAGTACTGTTGACCAGTGCCCATAGGCCCATGGTCAAAAGTAGTTCACTAAGTAGGGAATAGGGTTCCATTTGGAATGCAGCCCTGGGATTCATTTCTGTTGCATTCCTGATTTACGTCTAATGAGGTCATCCTTTTCACCTAACACTAGTTTTACGAGCGAAGCAGGGGAAATAACAGTGTCACAACATCTTGATTCACACATCTAGGCCGCTCAGAGAAATAACAGTAAACAACAGCAGTAAATTACAAAACCGGAGTGGATGAGCAGCTGACCCTTGGCTTGAACCTTGAACCCAAGAAGCCAATTTCTGCTCCATCCTCTAGGTACAGATCTAGGATCAGCTTCCCCCCTCCCAATCCTAACCTTTACCATTTGTGGGGAAAATGCTAAACTGACCCAGGATCAGCGTCTAGGGTCAACTTCTTCTTACTCCCCAATCTCCCTTGAAGAGGATTTTTATTTATTTATTAGTATTATATATTTTTTGGTCATTTAGCAGATGCTCTTATCCAGAGCGGCTTACAGGAGCAATTAGGGTTAAGTGCCTTGCTCAAGGGCACATCGACAGACTTTTCACCTAGTCGGCTCAGGGATTAGAACCAGCGACCTTTCGGTTACTGGCACAACGCGCTTAACCACTAAGCTATCTGCCGCCCCCTGTTTAGGGACATCTCTGTCGACCCCACTCCGGTTCTGAGAAGCAGCATTATAGCTCTGCAGGGCTGTTGAACTGTTAATGTACCCCTCTATCTTACATAAGGACCCAGTCACATCTGGTAATGGCAGTCGTATCCAGCAATGTTAAAAAAGGAGGGGAGGACTCAGGACTCTGTTACAAAACAATTTTAATAGGTCTTATTCATTAGGGCACAACATAACAAAACATTTAGCAACAGACAACTAATATGAAAGTTTCTTATTGAACAAGTTCATATAATACCTCCCCGTTTCGGTTGCCTGGCTACCCATCCACATCGCTCCTGCTTAAAGCCACGCCCACTAATGTATCTTCTCCACAATGAGACTGGATTTAATATCCTCCCCGACGACATCTCGAATGTGAACACATTCAAACCGTTTTGATTGGTCCCAGAAACCGATTGGTTGGGCCAGAGCCTGAACACATGTGGGTAAAGCGGCATTTCGGAAACAGTCTTTGATACTCTGATTGGTTAGAGACAATCCAAACACTGCTGATGATTTGTTTTGTACAATGCCCTGCACGATGGCAGTCTCAGATTGAATGTATGTAGCGATAGATAGAGCAGCAGAATTAAATGAAGTATGAGTTGTCAGGCAACCGTTTTGGCCCGATTTTGTGTCTAGTGGATACGACCCTAGCCTCCTCTCTCCGTTCAGTTGTAGAGGTAAGCCCACTGGACGGGTGATTGGGTTTGGAGGAATGGGTTTGGAGGTGTAGGCCTAGCAATTTTTTGGCACTGACGGATAGGCATATGGGAACTGAGGTAATGCTAGGGGAAGATTCAAGTTTCTCATTAGCTCTGGTCTATTTCATCCAGTGAAAAGGGGGAGCGAAGCAGGGTTGGAATTAGCAGGGCTAATTCAATTCTGGCTCCTCTTGCTGTGGTGTACGCGGCTCCACAGAGGAACAATATCCAGCTGTAAAATGCTTCGCTGGAGGATAAACAAAGTTAATTGAGGAGGAAGAGACTAGAGAGGGAGGCAGAGGCACAATCAACCGTCCCGGATAAGATGGATGTTGGTGTTAGAAATAAAATGCCAACAACAGAATTAAGGCAGCCCAAACTTTTGTTGTTGTTTACTTGAGTGATTTCAAATACAAAAGTGTGTCATTATCAACTGGTCTATTAAAGTCCAATCTGGTGCATGACTTCATTATAAAAAAAACATTTAATTTGTGTACTGATGGCTTAGTACTGATGGCTAATTTTCGCTGTTGCTTGTGTAGGCTACACTTTACGCTTTTTCATTGCTTCTACACCTTTCACCTTGGTTTCTGTTTACAGATGGATAGATCGCTTTGTCCGATGCTTCAGCTCAGATACGAGACTTTCCCAATCAATGCCACGTTCACTTACAGCCGCATTATGTGAAACAGGGTAGGCCCCTCTCTGCTATTTTGTTGTAATTCATAGTTCTCTCCCTCAGACAGAGCCAGGTGCAATGTGATCAACTGTAAAATTAGCCATTAACAGTGTCAGAGCAGCAAAGCATCAGTCACCACTCACAGGTAATAGGAGGCAACATCCTTAACTGGGAAATCTCAGATCCCAAAATAAAAGGAGGAGAGTCAATGACACTTCAATAAGAAAACATACAAAAACATTGTCATTCCTCGCCATACATATGCCCACTAACGACCACAACATTTTCAGATACTGTTTTAATCCATTCCCCTGATCATGAAACAGAAGAGATGGCCGTCGCCTAAGACAGCAAAGTCATCAAGCTCTACTTACTGCGTTTAACGAGTCACCGACTAACCCTAACCATCACAAGTGTAGCCAATCTCCTGACCCACGTGGCGGCAAATTCACAAAGACAGTAGGAGGTCGCTAATTCGATTAACGAGGCTATCCCAGACGACTGCATGCTACTAATGACTTTAAGTTTAATCACCTCAGTCACAAAGATTAATCAGACAATTAGTCATTTAAGCAAAACACTTAAATAAGGGGCTGAATACTTAAACTAAAAATGGCATATATATTGTATATTATTACATATACATACAGTATATATTATTATTTATAAACTGGGTGGTTCGAACCCTGATTACTGATTGGCTGATAGCTGTGTTATATCAGACCGTATACCACGGGTATGACAAAACATGTATTTTTATTGTTCTAATTACATTGGTAACCAATTTATAACAGCAATAAGGCAGGGGTTTGCGGTATATGGCCAATATACCATGGCTAAGGGCTGTATCCAGGCACTCCGCATTGCGTCGTGCGTAAGAACAGCCCTTAACCGTGGTATATTGGCCATATACCACACCCCCTCGGACCTTATTGCTTAAATAATCACCACCCTGTTTTTAACTAAAGTGCATAAATGAAGAACTACATTGCAGTTAGTAGGAGCAAGCACTCTCTACGTTGTGCTCTTTCTCTGAAACAGACTCGATGAATGAAAGGACAGATTCAGACATCAGAGCAGTTACAGTCTGTCTGCTTCTCTGCTGAATAGTTAGGAGCTTTTTGCGGCTTCTAAATCACGGCTGCACCTGAACCCAAGTAATTAACCTTTGGTGACATTACCAATCTTTCTGCTAACGAGAGTGTAGCCCATGGGTTGCTGGCTGGGACTTCACAGGTTGAGACTGTGGGGAGACGGTGAATAAAATCGATTTGATCTGTTTATTTGCTATCTTTTTGGACTGGATGTATCCAGTGGTGTAAAGTACTTAAGTAAAAATACTTAAGTCGTTTTTCTATGTATCTGTACTTTACTTTACTATTTATATTTTTGACAACTTTTACTTTTACTTCACTACATCCCTTAAGAAAATGATGTACTTTTTACTCCATACATTTTCCCTGACACCCAAAAGTACTCATTATATTTTCAATGCTTAGCTGGACAGGAAAATGGTCCAATTCACGCACTTACCAAGAGAACATCCCAGGTCATCCTACTGCCTCTGATCTGGCTGACTCACTAAACACACATGCTTTGTTTGTAAATTATGTCTGAGTGTTGGAGTCTGCCCCTGGCTATCCGTAAATAAATAAAAAACAAGAAAATTGTGCAGTCTGGTTTGCTTAATATAAGGTATTTGAAATGGTTTATACTTTTACTTTTGATACTTAAGTATATTTTAACTATGCCATTAATTTTGATACTTAAGTATATTTAAAACCAAATACTTTTAGACTTTTATTCAAGTAGTATTTTATTGGGTGACTTTCACTTTTACTTGTCATTTTCTATTAAGGTATCTTGACTTTTACTGAAGTATGACAATTGGGTACTTTTTCCACCACTGGATGTATCTACTATACATTTAATGTATTGTATGTCTCTAGATGGATGGCTGTTATAAGATGCTGGTTTTAATACTCCTAGTAATGCTGTAACACTCTGATGTAATTCCTGTCATGCATAGAGGTCTTAGTAAACCCATCTATGTGGGTGACCTAGGTCAATGTCAAGCCAGGTCAATTGCTCTAGCCTGCATTAAGCTTGGCAAGTGTTTCTCAAAATCTCAAAAGTAACACTTTCCCTTACAGCGTGACTATGTTTTAAAGTATTGTGTATTAACATACTGGAATTACACACTGCAGCAGAGCACTCAGGGTCAGGTAAAGGGTTTGGGTTTTTGCTGTATATAGTAACAAGAATAAGTGCACAGCAGCAATGTTACCAAACAAACAATGGTTAAATTATCTTTTAGGTCTAACATGACCTAGCAATTATGGATTTAATCTGTTAATCCACAAATGAATCCAAAAGAACAGATCGCATGTCTGGCTGCGTCGGATATGACCATAGGTAGGCACAGAGGAATATAGGCTACGGAATGTACAGAATGCCATTAGCTCTGGGTTCAAACTGCATTCAGTGACAACATATTAATTGCTAAACTAATGTCAACCTGAATGTTTTGTTATTTTAATAATTTGCCTGTAAAAAACTCAGCAGCCATTGCCCTTGCCTTGCCAGCCAGTGGAACACACATACTGTATCCACCCCTGCTATTATCAGTCTGTTATCGTGACATCAGCACTTTACCATGTCCTCGTTATTGCAGACTTCTCCTAGCCTGTCATCTCATCCAATGGAGCTGTAGTAATGGTGCTAGTAATGTAGTAATCGCCATCTCATCTCGTTCACAACCCCGAACACCCATATTGTTCCTCCCCCTACCGATTGGTCCTCAAACAGTCTGGGATGTGATTGGAAATGATTCGCCCTCTCAATGAGGTTTTGTAGGAAGACTCTTCCTTTCTTCTGTGTGATGCAATTAGCTACAGTGGGGAAAAAAAGTATTTAGTCAGCCACCAATTGTGCAAGTTCTCCCACTTAAAAAGATGAGAGAGGCCTGTAATTTTCATCATAGGTACACGTCAACTATGACAGACAAAATGAGAAAAAAAATCCTGAAAATCACATTGTAGGATTTTTAATGAATTTATTTGCAAATTATGGTGGAAAATAAGTATTTGGTCAATAACAAAAGTTTCTCAATACTTTGTTATATACCCTTTGTTGGCAATGACACAGGTCAAACGTTTTCTGTAAGTCATCACAAGGTTTTCACACACTGTTGCTGGTATTTTGGCCCATTCCTCCATGCTGATCTCCTCTAGAGCAGTGATGTTTTGGGGCTGTCGCTGGGCAACACGGACTTTCAACTCCCTCCAAAGATTTTCTATGGGGTTGAGATCTGGAGACTGGCTAGGCCACTCCAGGACCTTGAAATGCTTCTTACGAAGCCACTCCTTCGTTGCCCGGGCGGTGTGTTTGGGATCATTGTCATGCTGAAAGACCCAGCCACGTTTCATCTTCAATGCCCTTGCTGATGGAAGGAGGTTTTCACTCAAAATCTCACGATACATGGCCCCATTCATTCTTTCCTTTACACGGATCAGTCGTCCTGGTCCCTTTGCAGAAAAACAGCCCCAAAGCATGATGTTTCCACCCCCATGCTTCACAGTAGGTATGGTGTTCTTTGGATGCAACTCAGTATTCTTTGTCCTCCAAACACGACGAGTTGAGTTTTTACCAAAAAGTTATATTTTGGTTTCATCTGACCATATGACATTCTCCCAATCCTCTTCTGGATCATCCAAATGCACTCTAGCAAACTTCAGACGGGCCTGGACATGTACTGGCTTAAGCAGGGGGACACGTCTGGCACTGCAGGATTTGAGTCCCTGGCGGCGTAGTGTGTTACTGATGGTAGGCTTTGTTACTTTGGTCCCAGCTCTCTGCAGGTCATTCACTAGGTCCCCCCGTGTGGTTCTGGGATTTTTGCTCACCACGGGGTGAGATCTTGTGTGGAGCCCCAGATCGAGGGAGATTATCAGTGGTCTTGTATGTCTTCCATTTCCTTATAATTGCTCCCACAGTTGATTTCTTCAAACCAAGCTGCTTACCTATTGCAGATTCAGTCTTCCCAGCCTGGTGCAGGTCTACAATTTTGTTTCTGGTGTCCTTTGACAGCTCTTTGGTCTTGGCCATAGTGGAGTTTGGAGTGTGACTGTTTGAGGTTGTGGACAGGTGTCTTTTATACTGATAACAAGTTCAAACAGGTGCCATTAATACAGGTAACGAGTGGAGGACAGAGGAGCCTCTTAAAGAAGAAGTTACAGGTCTGTGAGAGCCAGAAATCTTGCTTGTTTGTAGGTGACCAAATACTTATTTTCCACCATAATTTGCAAATAAATTCATTTAAAATCCTACAATGTGATTTTCTGGAGAAAAAAAATCTCAATTTGTCTGTCATAGTTGACGTGTACCTATGATGAAAATTACAGGCCTCTCTCATCTTTTTAAGTGGGAGAACTTGCACAATTGGTGGCTGACTAAATACTTTTTTTCCCCACTGTACATAAAGGTCTGTGGTGCCGCCTAGAGAGGTGTCAGATGAGAAAAGAGAAAATAATTATATTTTTGTTAGAAGTAAAATGCTGATATGATGTGCTAACCTGCTGAGCTAAGGCTAACACAAGTCTCAGGCAAGTTAACTCATCACATGTGCATGGCTCTCCAAACCACGTCTGTTACATGAGCAGGCCGAGACTGCATCCAAAATGGCACCCTATTCACTACATAGGGAACAGGGTGCCATTTGGGACGTTTACGTAGGGGGTCCATCCATCATACATCCATGTGCCCTGATAATAGAAGAGCTCCCTGGTGTTAAATATAACCCCGTCCCACTCCCTCAAATTTTAACTCGGGGTCTCGCTATGCACAGTACAATACCTGAATCATGAATTAAAGATAGTTCATGATATAATACATGAAGCAGGAAATTAATCATTTAGATCAGCGTCAGCTTGAAATATGGCCGTGTGGCAGTCCCAGCTTACGTCACAAATGCCACCCTATTCCCTACATAGTGCTAATTTTGGTCAAGAGTAGTGCACTCTATAGGGAATAGAGTGCCATTTGGGATGCATCCACATACAGTGGTGCAGTCTGCCATGACCCCCCATTAGCAAGCTGTTACCACATGCCCCCGCTCATGATAAAATAGCCATGGCAAATGGATTCCCTAATAAGGCCAAGCATATAAGAAAAGAGAACAAATCTGTGGTAAGTGTGTTACCTCTGGAAAGTGCTTTTGTTCTCTCAGAAAATGCACCGAGGTGCATTTCCAAATGCATTGTCCATCGTCGCTCGCTCTGGGAGGCCACTACATCTTTCCCAATCATGTTTTTCCCCCTCCGCCTTTACTGGAAGTTTGTTTGTTTGCCACGCAGGTTGTCAGGACCGTGTGTGTTCCCGTAGATAAGCTTGGCTAGCAGGCGGCGTGCATCACCCAGGGACGGGAGAGCAATACAATGTACAAGCTCAGTGTATGTCTGCGTCCCAAATGGCACCCTATTCCCAATAAAGTGCACTATTGGCCCTGGTCAAAAGTAGTGCACTATATAGGGAATAGGGTGTCATTTGAGACACAGCATATGAATGGGAAACAGTGTTGTCTGTCTGTCTGTCTTTGGCCCTCCTCCTCTCCGCTGCTCCGTCAACCCCCAGCTCAGAAGAGGAATGAGTTACATCGTCTGTCAGGCCGCCGCGTTTATTGAAGCAGATTGTCTGCTGCGTCTGAAGATTGAGTGTTCAGGTGACTTCTGATGAAATGAAAGAGGGAGGGATAGAGGGGAGTTTCAAGGCACAAGAGGTAGGGAGCATTTCCCTCATAAGATAAGAGATGAGAGCACGGCCGTGTTAAGATATCCACACCGGCATACTGCACTTCATAGAATGAAGGAATGCATATTAAAAGGTTCAAATTTGACATCTTTTTTTTAACCCCCTAACCCTTTCAAATAGACTAAAAAGAAGGTCAAAAGAAGGTGAACAGGGTTTTAGGCATGCATTCTAAGTGGTATGCTAGTGTGAACATTGGAACGTAGCCTAGATACCGCATGCATCCATCCAGAAGTAAAGCAACCACTCTGCATTTTAAGAATGTCCTGTCTCCAGAGGCTAGGGGAGCCTAGTTGTGGCATTGCCCTGCTCTACACTTGGAACACTTGGGACTTGGAAATGGGTAGATGGCACACCCCTGACCACAGAGAAAGGAAGGATAACTACTTACTTTGACTACTTATCTATACAGGTTATTCTCATTGATGGCAGAAGCCAACAAAGTCGATTTTAAGATGAAAAATGTCTGGATATTATTGAGGATTATGATGTTTTAACCATGTCTGTTTTTAAACCTCTAGGTACAGGTATTGGCCTAACCCTGATAATGCTGGCCTTCTGAGAATGAGGACAGTGCTGAGATGAACACAGAAACATTGCATCCTCTGAGGCTGGGAATGACGTGTCATGTGAGGACAATCGTCACTGGATTTGTGAGAAAATGGTTTACCAACACCATGACAACACATACAGCAGACCACAGTGCACACAACATCCTCAATTTGTTCTGTCTTTCTGTCTTTCTCTCTCTCAAATCAAATGTATTTATAAAGCCCTTTTTACATCAGCAGATGTCACAAAGTGCTTATACAGAAACCCAGCCTAAAACCCCAAACAGCAAGCAATGCAGATGTACAAGCACAGTGGCTAGGAAAAACTCCCTAGAAAGGCAGGAACCTAGGAAGAAACCTAGAGAGGAAACAGGTTCTGAGGGGTGGCCAGTCCTCTTCTGGCTGTGCCGGGTGGAGATTATAAGAGTACATGGCCTTCGTTCTTCAAGATGTTCAAAAGGTGATAGATGACCAGCAGGGTCAAATAATAATCACAGTGGTTGTAGAGGGTGCAACAGGTCAGCACCTCAGGAGTAAATGTCAGTTGGCTTTTCATAGCCGAGTATTCAGAGGTCGAGACAGTAGGTGCAGTAGAGAGAGGGAGAGGGAGAGAGAGGGTCAAAAACAGCAGGTCCGGGACAAGGTAGCACATCCGGTGAACAGGTAAGGGTTCCATAGCTGCAGGCAGAACAATTGAAACTGGAGCAGCAGCACGACCAGGTGGACTGGGGATGGGGACAGCCAGGAGTCATCAGGCCATGTAGTCCTGAGGCATGGTCTAAGGGCTCAGGTCCTCCGGGAGGGGAGACAGAGAGAGAGAGAGATGGAAGAATTAAAGGGAGCATATGTAAGTTCACACAGGACACCAGATAAGACAGGAGAATTTCACCAGATAGGACAGACTGACCCTAACCCCCTGCCACATAGACTATTGCAGCATAGATACTGGAGGCTGAGACGGGGGGGGGGTCGGGGGACACTGTGGCCCTGTCCGACTAAACCCCCGGACAGGGCCAACCAGGCAGAGAGAGGTGGAGGTGGAGATGGAGGAAGACCAAGAACAACCAGAGTAATCTCTGATGAAATACGGGCGACTGTGGTGGACCATGTGGTCAACCATGGTTTGATCGTAAGAGAGGCTGGGCAGAGAGTGCAGCCCAATCTGTGCCGCTTCATCGTAGCATCCATTAACCAGACGTTCCAAAATGAGAATAAATATGTACTGCAGACATTGGAACTATCTACTACTTTTACTACTTGACAGTACAGCATAAAGCACAGTAAAACTGTAGATTCCAATACATACTCTAAGGGGAAACAAAGTAAATGTTTCATGTATTACTGTATGTATGAAATTTGGAGCTATACTACTTTGTAACATGTTTATCTTGTATACTGTTTTACAGTAGTGTTTACTGTACTGTATGCTATTTTGTTTTTGTAGAACTGAAAGACAACCACCACGCATGGTAGAATGTGTCTATTTACAGAAGAAACAGGAGGCTGACATTGTGCAAATGGTAGTTGAAAATAATGCCATAAGACTGCGAGAAATCCAATAACAGATCATTGAAAACCCAGCCATCTTCCATAACATCAGAATGAGTTTATCAACCATAGCCCGCATCCTTAAGAAACACCATCTCCGGATGAAGCAAATCTACAGAGTCCCATTTGAAAGGAATTCCCAAAGAGTGAAGGATAAACGGTACGAATATGTGCAAGTAAGTAATGTACTAGTATTACACTCTTGAAACATTAGAGACTCATTGATGTTGCCAGTGAACTTTACTATACAGCAATTACAGTATTTACTGTCGTTTCAGAGAATCATGGAGTTGGATGCAAGTCCCATCCCCCAGGAACTCATATTCATACAGTAGATGAGGCTGGATTCAATTTAGCGAAGACGAGGAGTGGAAGGAACACCGTGCCATCATTGAGGTAGCTGGCCGGCGCTGGGGAAATGTCACCATATGCACAGCTATAAGCCACAATTGTGTCCTCCACCGCCATGCTACACTTGGACCATACAACACTGCCCATCTCCTTAATGACAATCATTTTCAGCCAGAGCTGAGAGGGCCAGGGGATCCTGAGCCAGAGCAAATGTATGTTCTAATTTGGGACAACGTGACTTTCCATTGGGCTGCTCAGGTCCGTAACTGGTTCCATGACCATCCCAGGTTTACAATTCTCTATCTCCCACCATAGTCCCCATTTCTCAACCCCATTGAGGAGTTATTTTCAGCATGGCGGTGGAAGGTGTATGATCGAAAACCCCATGAACGTATGGCCCTTCTCCAGGCAATGGAGGATGCCTGTGGTGAGTCCTGTCAGGGGTGAATGCGTTATGCCAGAAGATATTTCCCCCGCTGTCTGACCAAGGAGAATATCGCCTGTGATGTTGATGAAAATCTGTGGCCGGACCAAAACAACAGACATGACTGATTTTGTTTTTGCAATGGAGTATTTTATTTCTTGACTTATGATTTTACTGTATTTTGACAGTTTCTTTATCTATACAATTGATCTAACATACAGTACAGTAGTACAAATAGGCCTATATTACTATATTTAATATATTTACTGTATGTTTGCATTTTTACTGTATGTGTGCTTTGATATGTATTGAGTCATGTTGAAATATAAAACTTACATTTGTGTATTTGTGTTCCTTTTTTGTTTGAGTACACACAAACAATATGAAGTATAACAACAAAATCGTAGTCTTTACACTGAAATAGGTTATGATAGTAGTGTTTTGAATATGTCACATTAGTGTGATCCCAGTTGTCACTAAGTTAGATTCATATGATGTGTGTGTGTGTGTGTGTCTCATTTGTATGCAGAGTTTCATTTTGAGCAGGGAGTACATGATTTTGATTGCTGTGTTTCATTTTGCAAGATTTCTGTGGGGTTTGGGGAAATTGGCTAACTGTTTTGTGTTTAGAGTACCCGAGATGTAGTTTCAGCAAACGTGTGTTAACAATTGGGAAAAACTGTAAATACATTAAATACAATACATGCCCCTCTACCTCTCATTTGCCATTGCCCTCGTCCTCTTACTTGGTCTATTCTTGCAAACAGCAACTCAGAGGTGACCTCTTTTATGCATGAATAAGGACTGATTGAACAATTGTGCAAAGAAGATTTGCACACGTGCAGAAGAGGTTCACAATCATGGGAGTCATTTGTATCAGCTGTGACCAAATGTTTTAATTTTGTTTGACATGATTTACTCAACTGATTTTGTGTCTTTTGTTGAGAGTTGTATTTACTGTTTAGCAAAAATGTACTTAGCATTTGCATAGTGAAAGCAATGAGAAATGACTTACTGTTTTGCAAAAAAGTATATTGTTGTGCTCATTAAGTTATGATGGAGCTCAAGTGGACCCCAGTTTCATTAAAGGTGTCTTAGCAATCGAGAAAAACTGTAATACATTCCTACCTATTTCCTGATAATATAGCTTCCTGTGTACCAGTGGTTATGTTTCACACATCATCAGACAAAACATGAAATCAGTACAGTAGAATCAACAACATAATAGTTTTACAATGGAAATGGATTATTTTGCACATTTTAAATTTTTTTATTAGAATATTTTAATAAAATCTTGATTTATTAGCTTCCTATGTACCAGTAGTTATGTTTCCCACATCATCAGTCACAACATGAGGTCATTACAGTAGACTGATAAGTGTAAACTCACTACTCAGGAGTTAGATAAAAAATGCAAAGGAGAAGCTGGAGCTACAACTATCTACTTTTTTTATACCTCCCTAGGGGTTACATCTTCACACAGAGAGAGACAGACACACAGACGACACAGAGACAGACACAAGGCAAAGGCGACGCTATCACTAGAACCTAAGACTTAACGTGAAGTACAATTACAGTACATAGTTCAAGAAAGCATCAGGCATGGTTGCAGATGTCTGAGGCCATCTATGCCAAGCCAGATAGGACCAAGAAGGTCAAGTTTGACAGAGGTGAGATGGTGGAGAGGATTGTGGATATCTATGTCAGTGCAGACACCCTGAGAGACCATGAAACCAGCACCAGGTCAAAAGATGTAGAAGACACTTCTTCAACTAATGGACCGGGAGACCAGCACTCAGGTAACACACACACACACACACACACAATACACACAAATACTATACACACATATTTTATCTGTTCATAGAGCCTGAAAGCACAGGGAAGAGACCCTTCCTAGCTGTTGCAGTGTGTCTGGGGCTGCTGTGTGTTCTCCTACTGGCTGGGATCATAGGCCTGTCTTTCCACTGTAACTCATCTGCAGAAATAGGCCAACTACAGACCATCTACAACAACCTGACTAAAGAGAGAAACCAGCTACAGAGGGAGAAAGATGATCTTATGGGAAAGTTCTCTAATCCGAGTGAGTTTACCTAATACATGATCATAACATCAATTGCACGTTTAATACGCACAGGGCCGAAACTACATGAGGACACTGAGGTGCGGACCTCAGTAATTGTTTCTAATTAGAAAAATACATGTTATTTATATATATATATATATATATATATATATATATATATATATATATATATATATATATACACTACCGTTCAAAAGTTTGGGGTCACTTAGAAATGTCCTTGTTTTCCATGAAAACATACATGAAATTAGTTTGAATAGGAAATATAGCAAAATGAATAGGAAATGTAGTCGTTGACAAGGTTAGAAATAATACTTTTTAATTGAAATAATAACTGTGTCCTTCAAATTTTGCTTTCGTCAAATAATCTTCAATTTGCAGCAATTACAGCCTTGCAGACCTTTGGCATTCTAGTTGCCAATTTGTTGAGGTAATCTGAAAAGATTTCACCCCATGCTTCCTGAAGCACCTCCCACAAGTTGGATTGGCTTGATGGGCACTTCTTACGTACCATAGAGTCAAGCTGCTCCCACAACAGCTCAATAGGGTTGAGATCCAGTGACTGTGCTGGCCACTCCATTATAGACAGAATACCAGCTGACTGCTTCTTCCCTAAAAAGTTATTGCATAGTTTGGAGCTGTGCTTTGGGTCATTGTCCTGTTGTAGGAGGAAATTGGCTCCAATCAAGCGCCATCCACAGGGTATGGCATGGCATTGCAAAATGGAGTGATAGCATTCCTTCTTCAAGATCCCCTTTACCCTGTACAAATCTCCCACCTTACCACCACCAAAGCACCCCCAGACCATCACATTGCCTCCACAATGCTTGACAGATGGCATCAAGCACTCCTCCAGCATCTTTTCATTTGGTCTGCGTCTCACAAATGTTCTTCTTGTGATCCGAACACCTCTAACTTCGATTCGGCTGTCCATAACACTTATTTCCAATCTTCCTCTGTCCAGTGTCTTTTCTTTTTATTGGCCAGTCTGAGATATGGCTTTTTTCTTTGCAACTCTGCCTAGAAGGTCAGCATCCCGGAGTCGCCTCTTCACTGTTGACGTTGAGACTGGTGTTTTGCAGGTACGATTTAATGAAGCTGCCAGTTGAGGACCTGTGAGGCGTCTGTTTCTCAAACTAGACACTTTAATGTATGTGTCCTCTTGCTCAGTTGTGCACCGGGGCCTCCCACTCCTCTTTCTTTTCTGGTTAGAGACAGTTTGCGCTGTTCTGTGAAGGGAGAAGTACACAGTGTTGTACGAGATCTTCAGTTTCTTGGCAATTTCTCACATGGAATAGCCTTCATTTCTCAGAACAAGAATAGACTGACGAGTTTCAGAAGAAAGTTATTTGTTTCTGGCCATTTTGAGCCTGTAATCGAACCCACAATTGCTGATGCTGAAGATACTCAACTAGTCTCAAGAAGGCCAGTTTTATTGCTTCTTTAATCAGCACATCAGTTTTCAGCTGTGCTAACATAATTGCAAAAGGGTTTTCTAATGATCAATTAGCCTTTTAAAATGATAAACTTGAATTAGCAAACACAACGTGCCATTGGAACACAGGACTGATGGTTGCTGATAATGGGCCACTGTATGCCTATGTAGATATTCCATTAAAAAAATCAGTCGTTTCCAGCTACAACAGCCATTTACAACATTAACAATGTCTACACTGTATTTCTGATCAATTTGATGATATTTAATGGACAAAAAAATTGCTTTTCTTTCTAAAACAAGGACATTGCTAAGTGACCCTAAACTTCTGAACGGTAGTGTACATACAGTTGAAGTTTACATACACTTAGGTTGGAGTCATTAAAACTCGTTTTTCAACCACTCCACAAATTTCTTGTTAACAAACTATAGTTTTGGCAAGTCGGTTAGGACATCTACTCTGTGCATGACACCAGTAATTTTTCCAACAATTGTTTACAGACAGATTATTTCACTTATAATTCACTGTATCACAATTCCAGTGGGTCAGAAGTTTACATACACTAAGTTGACTGTGCCTTTAAACAGCTTGGGAAATTCCAGAAAATGATGTCATGGCTTTAGAAGCTTCTGATAGGCTAATTGACATCATTTGAGTCAATTGGAGGTTTTTTTTATTTAATTTTTTATTTCACCTTTATTTAACCAGGTAAACCAGTTGAGAACAAGTTCTCATTTACAACTGCGACCTGGCCAAGATAAAGCAAAGCAGTGCGATAAAAACAACAACACAGAGTTACATATGGGGTAAAACAAAACAAAGTCAAAAATACAACAGAAATACATATAATATACAGTGTGTGCAAATTTAGCAAGTTATGGAGGTAAGGCAATAAAATAGGCTATAGTGCAAAATAATTACAATTAGTATTAACACTGGAATGATAGATGTGCAAGAGATGATGTGCAAATAGAGATACTGGGGTACAAATGAGCAAAATAAATAACAATATAGGGATGAGGTAGTTGGGCGGGCTAATTTCAGATGGGCTGTGTACAGGTGCAGTGATCGGTAAGGTGCTCTGACAACTGATGCTTAAAGTTAGTGAGGGAGATAAGTGTCTCCAGCTTCAGAGATTTTTGCAATTTGTTCCAGTCATTGGCAGCAGAGAACTGGAAGGAATTGCGGCCAAAGGAGGTGTTGGCTTTGGGGATGACCAGTGAGATATACCCGCTGGAGCGCAGACTACGGGTGGGTGTTGCTATGGTGACCAATGAGCTAAGATAAGGCGGGGATTTGCCTAGCAGTGATTTATAGATGGCCTGGAGCCAGTGGGTTTGGCGACGAATATGTAGTGAGGACCAGCCAACAAGAGCGTACAGGTCACAGTGGTGGGTATTATATGGGGCTTTGGAGACAAAACGGATGGCACTGTGATAGACTGTACCTGTGGATGTATTTCAAGGCCTACCTTCAAACTCAGTGCATGACATCATGGGAAAATCAAAAGAAATCAGCCAAGACCTCAGGAAAATTATTGTAGACCTCCACAAGTCTGGTTCATCCTTGGGAGCAATTTCCAAATGCCTGAAGGTACCACGTTCATCTGTACAAACAATAGTACGCAAGTATAAACACCATGGGACCACGCAGCCGTCATACCGCTCAGGAAGGAGACGCATTCTGTCTCCTAGAGATGAACGTACTTTGGTGCGAAAGTGCAAATCAATCCCAGAACAACAGCAAAGGACCTTGTGAAGATGCCGGAGGAAACAGGTACAAAAGTATCTATATCCACAGTAAAACGAGTCCTATATCGACATAACCTGAAAGGCCGCTCAGCAAGGAAGAAGCCACTGCTCCAAAACCGCGATAAAATGGCCAGACTACGGTTTGCAACTGCACATGGGGACAAAGATAGTACTTTTTGGAGAAATGTCCTCTGGTCTGATTAAACAAAAATAGAACTGTTTGGCCATAATGACCATCGTTATGTTTGGAGGAAAAAGGGGAATGCTTGCAAGCCCAAGCACACCATCCCAACTGTGAAGCACGGGGGTGGCAGCATCGTGCTGTGTGGGTGCTTTGCTGCAGGAAGGACTGGTGCACTTCACAAAATAGATGGCATCATGAGGAAGGAAGATTATGTGGATATATTGAAGCAACATCTCAAGACATCAGTCAGGAAGTTAAAGCTTGGTCGCAAATCGGTCTTCCAAATGGACAATGACCCCAAGCATACTTCCAAAGTTGTGGCAAAATGGCTTAAGGACAACAAAGTCAAGGTATTGGAGTGGCCATCACAAAGCCCTGACCTCAATCCTATAGAAAGTTTGTGGGCAGAACTAAAAAAGCGTGTGCGAGCAAGGAGGCCTACAAACCTAACTCAGTTACACCAGCTCTGTCAGGAGGAATGGGCCAAAATTCACCCAACTTATTGTGGGAAGCTTGTGGAAGGCTACCCGAAACGTTTGACCCAAGTTAAAGAATTGAAAGGCAATGCTACCAAATGCTAATTGAGTGTATGTAAACTTCTGACCCACTCGGAATGTGATTAAATAAATAAAAGTTGAAATAAATCCTTCTCTCTACTATTATTCTGACATTTCACATTCTTAAAATAAAGTGGTGATCCTAACTGACGTAAGACAGGGAATTTTTACTAGGATTAAATGTCAGAAATTGTGAAAAACTGAGTTTAAATGTATTTGGCTAAGGTGTATGTAAACTTCCGACTTCAACTGTATACAGTACCAGTCAAAAGTTTTGACACACCTACTCATTCCAGGGTTTTTCTTTATTTTTTTATTTTTTTATAATATGTTTATTATTTTCCAATAAAAATAAAGTAAAAGAGACAGCAATACAAACAATGACATTCATTGTACTGTTGGATGGGATGGCCAGTTTAGAGGACAAAACAAAAGTTAACTCACACATACACAAAATAAAACAAAATCATATTAGGTGGTACGTGTATAAGAAGACAGCATATAGTCATTACAAGCAGTGTAGTTCAGCCAAAAATAAATATTGAGTGGAGTACAGCACAGAGTAGCAGCAGATCGTCAGCCCAGTTATGAAGCGGGACTAGACCATTTATCCAGTATCGGCTGCCATATTTTGTAAAACAATGGACTTCTATTGGAGGTGTTGTATCGAATCTTTTCCATATGGATTACATTCCCTAAATCCCGTAACCACATTTCAAAGGTAGGTACAGTCTCCAATTTCCAAAATTGCAATATGAGCCTTTTGGCTAATAGAGTACAAAGAGAGACAGCTTTCCCCTCCTGGTTATTCCCATCAACTGTACCAAACAGAGCGATCAATGGGTCTGGGGCTAGAACTCTATCAAAGGCCTTAGATAAGTAATCAAAAATGAGAGCCCAGTAAGCCTGTAATTTAGGGCATGTCCAGAATAAGTGGGACAACGTCCCCTCCTCCTGCTTGCACCTCTCACACAGTGGTGAGGTGTCCGGGAATATTTTATGCAGTTTTACTTTTGAGTAGTGTAACCTGTGTATCACCTTAAACTGTACAAGGTTGTGTCTGGCATTCACTGAACTGTGGTTTATATTCCTGAGAGCTTCTATCCAGTCCTCATTTGAGATTTCTGAACCAAGTTCTTGTTCCCAAGCCCTTTTAATGGTGTCTGTGGATACCTCTATGTGGGCCTGTAGCACATCATACAGTCTGGAGACCGACCCTTTTGAATGGGGTTTGACAAGGATCAAGCTATCTAATGTAGGACTATTTGGCTTCATGCCATACTGTGGGATGTGTGTCCTTAAGAAATTCCTGATTTGGAGGTATCTGAAAAAATGTGTTGTTGGCATGTTGAACTTTGCCTGTAGTTGTTGAAATGAAGCTAACTGACCATCTATGTATAGATTACCAATTGTTGTGAGCCCCTTCTCCCTCCACTGTGAAAACACCACATCATCCATTGCAGGGTGGAAAGCATGATTCCGGCTAATCGGGCTGTCTATGTACACAGTGGGTATGTTAAGAAAATCCCTAATCTGTTTCCAGATCCTAAGAGTATGACAAATGACTGGATTGGAGTCATAAGTGGCTTTTTTCACATATGATGGGCTATTAACAAGTGCAGGGAGTGAGGAACGTTGACAGGAGGCCTGCTCAATCAAAAGCCATGAAGGCATATCCTTCCGTCTCATCTCAGGTAAACTTTCCCTCCAGAAAGACACAATGTTCAGATTAGCAGCCCAATAATACAGTTTGAAGTGAGGAAGGCCAAAGCCCCCTCTATCTTGTACTTGCATAAATGCTTCTTTGCAATTCTGGCTGCCTTGTTATCCCATAAAAATGGAGTTACTATTGAATCCAGTTTCTTAAAATAGCTTTGTGGTATGAAATTGGGTAGACATTGGAAGAGGTAAAGAAACCTGGGTAGGACAACCATTTTAATAGCGTTTATACGACCAACCAAGGAAATAGGCAGAGTTTTCCAGAAATCTATATTTTGTTTAAGCTGATATATTTTCATGTCCCAATTCACTTTCAATAGCTGGTCAAGGTCTCTTGTCACTACAATGCCAAGGCTTGTGAACTTGTCTCTCACTGTTCTAAGCGGGGTAGATTGCAGAAATTGCATATCCACAGGCCGTGATATTGGCATCATCTCACTTTTTTGCCAGTTTATCTTGTAGCCAGAGAAGGAGCCGAATGTGTTTATCAAGTTAAGTAATGGTGGAATAGACGTTTTAGGCTTGGACAAAAACAAAAGAACATCGTCTGCATATAGGGAAATTTTGTGCTGTGTGTCTTTTATTTTAACAGAAGCTATATCGGCACATGCCCGAATGCGCGTAGCAAGGGGTTCCATGGCTATAGCGAAGAGAGCAGGCGAAATAGGGCACCCCTGTCGGCACCCCTTGAACAGGCGGAATGACTGCGACATTTCCTGATTGGTCACCACGGACGCCATTGGGTGTGCATAAATAATTCTTATCCAATTAATAAATTCCTTTCCAAATCCGAAATGCTCCAGAACCGACATCATATACTTCCACTCAATCTGATCAAACGCCTTCTCTGCATCAAGAGCTATTACCACTGCCTCAACTTTATGATCATGATACATTACGTTGAAAAGGCGTCTCAAATTGTAGTATATATGTCGGCCCGGGATAAAACCTGTCTGGTCAGGGTGTATGATGTCGGAAATATATTTTTTCAATCGGTTTGCCAATATCTTTGTCAACACCTTGTTTTCTATGGGGAGTAACGACACGGGGCGATACGACGACATCTCCATGGAATCTCTATCTTTTTTCAAGATCAGGGCAATTGTAGCCTCATACAGTGTTTGCGGGAGTTTGGTATTTTCTTTGGATTGTTGAAACATTCGCAGCATAAGTGGAGATAGACTAGCGCAGTACTTCTTATAGAATTCTATTACATATCCATCGGGCCCAGGGGCCTTGCTGTTTGGAAATTGTGCTATCGCTGTGTTAATTTCATCTAAGGTTATCCCTGCATCGAGTGCGGCAGCTGCCCCCTGTCTAGTTTAGGAAGTTCACAATCAGCGAGAAAGCGTTCCATAGTTTGTGGATCAGTAGCATCGCATTTTGATTGGTATAGCTCTGAGTAAAACTGTGCAAAGCATTTATTAATGTCCTGCGGATCTGTTACTATTTTACCCTTCTTGTCTTTTATTTTGTGAATAGCTCTAGATGCTTGTACATGCCTTAGCTGTCTTGCTAATAATTTATGTGGTTTGTCCCCCAGTTCAAAATAACTTTGTTGCGTTCTAGCAAGTAAAGAGCCCACCCGTTTCGAAAGGATGGTATTGTATTCATACTTTAACTTTGTGATCTTCTCAAGGACTGTATACGAGGAATTTGTCCTAAAAACGTTCTCCTGTTCCCCTAACTCTCTTTCAATTTCTCTCAGCCTAGTATTGGCACGTTTCTTCCTCTCTGATGTATAAGAAATAATGTAACCTCTAATCACAGCCTTTAGAGATTCCCAAAGGGTGGAGTCGTCAACATCCCCCGTGTCGTTAGTACTGAGGAAAAAGGCAATCTGCTCCTCCAAATACTGACAAAAAGCCTCATCTTTCAACAGGTATGCGTCTAAGCGCCACGGTCGCCGACCTGTCGACATATTGTCGAGTTTCAGCACCATGGACAGAGGAGAGTGGTCCGTAATTAGAATGGGGTGATAGGTAACCGACTCAGCTGCTGAGATTAGTTTGGAGTCCAACAAAAAATAGTCAATTCTGGAATATGATTTATGAACTGATGAGAAGAAAGAATAATCCCTGTCTGTTGGGTGCGTCAGTCTCCAAATATCGACAATGTTAAGGTTTGTCATCAATGTATTTAGACAGACACTGGCATTTGATTGTTGAAGTGACCTTGATAGCTGTTTATCTAAAAGAGGGTCTAACGTACAGTTAAAGTCACCTCCAACAATAACACTTGTATCCGAGATATTTGGTATGGCCTTAAATACCCTTTGAAAAAATAATGGATCATCGAAGTTGGGTCCATATAAATTGACCAAGGTTATTGGTTTTGAATTCAGTGTACCAGCCACAATAATATACCGACCATTAGGATCTGAAATCGAGGTTGAGTAAACAAAAGGAATGTTTTTCCTTATCAGGATTGCTACCCCTCTCGCTTTTGCATCAAAGTTAGACTGGTATATCTGACCGATCCAGCCGACTCGTAGCTTGGCCTGCGCGGAGCGTTTAATATGAGTTTCTTGAAGAAGCACTATGTCAGCACCCAGTGATTTAAGATGAGAAAAAACCTTAGCTCGTTTCACGACATGCCCTAATCCATTACAGTTCCAGCTGACTATCTTTATTCCACCTGGTCTACTCTGTGCTCGGTCACTATGTGGCATTTCTTATTTTAAAGCAAATTGCTGCTGTCATACAAAACCCAGAAGAAAAACGTCCCGCCGTGCGGGAGCTTGTCATGCCACCTGTACTAATAAACGTGAACATAAAACACAGACCCCAACCCCCCTCCCGTCCCTTTACTGAGTGACTTCCCCAAACGAAGCACTCCTTGGCTAACACACAAACGTTAGGGTGTCTAGACATAAAGCTTGAACTAACTCGTCGTCTATAGATGCTCCGCATATAAACTAATATTAAATAACACTTAACTTAACTCTCATGTTAGGGGGTGAGTGGCGCTAAAACATGACATGCCAAACAATGCTATATTAGCCACAACATCTCACCTATCCTATAAGTCCCAATTTCTGATCTTCTGATCGAAAAGACATAGGCCGGAAATTCAATTCACACACATTCCTGGCCTGTATTTGGCCATTTAGCCTGCTGGCACAGCCGTTCTGTATCCTCAGCCGGGGAGCTTGCTTGTCAAGAACAGATCTGCCTCTTTTGCGTTGTCAAACGTACGTGTTGATCCCTCGACTGTCACCTTAAACCGGGCTGGGAAGAGGAATCCATATCGGATGTTGGCCGCCCTGCATTTGTTGCGTACCTCATCATACTCTTTCCGTTGGTTCCTCACCTCCAAGGTAAGATCTGGGTAGAAAGACACCCTGGCTCCGTTGTAGTTAAGGGGGAACTTTTGACTAGCCAGCTTGAGGATGAGATCCCTGGTGTGGGGATAGTGCAGCCTTACAATGAATGGCCTTGGTGGCCCGCCCTTGGCCGGCTTCGTTGCCTGTGCTCTGTGTGCGCGGTCGATCAGGATGGCCGTTTTGAAGTGTTCACTCCCCAGCAATGCCGGTATCAGCTCCGAGACAAATTCAGTGGGTTTCCCTTTCTCCGTGTCCTCCTGGATCCCACATATTCGGATGTTCTGGCGTCTTGAATGCGACTCGAGCATTTCCATTCGGGCCTTCAGGGTTTTGTTGTCATTTTTGAACGTTGCGCACTGTTTCTCTATGTCCTGTAGCCTGGCCTCGTGATCGATTGTCGTCTGCTCAACCTCGTGCACCCTTCCCTTAGTTGCCTTCACAGTTTCGGCCAAAGTCCCAATACTCTTTGAGATATCAGCCAACCTTGTGTCCACCTTCTTGCTTAGTGCGTTTATGGCAGCCAGTATGTCACTTTGAGTAGGATCTGTGGGGAACTCTTGGAAGCTAGCCTCTTCAGCTAGCTCCTCGTGGGTCGGCGACGTTGAAATTGGTTCGTTGTCTATCTCATTCCAATTATCTTGTTTAGCGCCCCCTTTTTTGTTGCCTTTTCCCTTTGTCATATTTGTTTGAAGTTATAGGTTGTGAGAGGTTAAGATAAATATTAATTTGTTTCAAAATTGAGCGGAGCTCTAGCAATGCACGTCTACTCCATAGCACGCCCTCTAGCGCCCCCCCGCCTTGAACCGGTTTTTCTTTATTTTTACTATTTTCTACATTGAAGAGTAATAGTGAAGACGTCAAAACTATGAAATAACACATATGGAATCATGTAGTAACCAAAAAAGTGTTAAACAAATCAAAATATATTTTATATTTGAGATTCTTCAAAGTAGCCACCCTTTGCCTTGATGACAGCTTTGCACACTCTTGGCATTCTCTCAACCAGCTTCATGAGGATGGACTTCATGGAATGCACTTCAATTAACAGGTGTGCCTTAAAAGTTAATTTGTGGAAATTTTATTTCCCTCTTAATGCATTTTAGCCAATCAGTTGTGTTGTGACAAGGTGTGTGTGTGTGTGTGTGTGTGTGTGGTGGGGGAGGGTGGGGGGGGGTGTATACAGGTATACAGAGATAGCCCTGTTTGGTAAAAGACCAAGTCCATATTATGGCAAGAGCAGCTCAAATAAGCAAAGAGAAACGACAGTCCATTATTACTTTAAGACATGAAAGTCAGTCAATACGAAACGTTTCAAGAACTTTGAAAGTTTATTCAAGTGCAGTCGCAAAAACCATCAAGCGCTATGATGCAACTGGCTCTCATGAGGCTGCCACAGGAAAGGTAGACCCAGAGTTACCTCTGCTGCAGAGGATAAGTTTATTAGAGTTACCAGCCTCAGAAATTGGCAATTAACTGCACCTCAGATTGCACGTCACAGAGTTCAAGTAACAGACACATTTCAACATCAACTGTTCAGAGGAGACTGCGTGAATCAGGTCTTCATGGTCGAATTGCTGCAAAGAAACCACTACTAAAGGACACCAATAAGAAGAAGAGACTTGCTTGGGCCAAGAAACACGAGCAATGGACATTAGACCGGTGGAAATCTGTCCTTTGGTCTGATGAGTCCTAATTTGAGATTTTTGTATCCAACCGCCGTGTCTTTGTGAAACACAGAATAGGTGAACGGATGATCTCCGCATGTGTGGTTCACACCGTGAAACATGGAGGAGGAGGAATGATGGTGTGGGGGTGCTTTGCTGGTGACACTGTCAGTGATTGATTTAGAATTCAAGGCACACTTAACCAGCATGGATACCACAGCATTCTGCAGCGATACGCCATCCCATCTGGTTTGCGCTAAGTGGGACTGTAATTTATTTTTCAACAGGACAATGACCGAAAACACACCTCCAGGCTGTGTAAGGGCTATTTGACCAAGAAAGAGAGTGATGGAGTGCTGCATCAGATGACCTGGCCTCCACAATAACCCGACTTCAACCAAATTGAAATGTTTTGGGATGAATTGGACCACAGAGTGAAGGAAAGCAGCCAACAAGTGCTCAGCATATATGGGAACTCCTTCAAGACTGTTGGGAAAACATTCTAGGTGACTACCTCATGAAGCTGGTTGAGAGAATGCAAAGCTGTCATCAAGGCAAAGGGTGGCTACTTTGAAGAATCTGCAGTGATTTTGGGGGGGTTTGTATCATTTCATTTACACAACATGCCTACCACTTTGAAGATGCAAAATATTTTCTAACAAACAAGAAATAAGACCCAAAAAAAAGAAACCTTGTGCGTGCATAACTATTCACCCCCCCAAAGTCAATACTTTGTAGAGCCACCTTTTGCAGCAATTACAGCTGCAAGTCTTTTTGGTTATGTCTCTATAAGCTTGGCACATCTAGCCACAGGGATTTTTGCCCATTCTTCAAGGCAAAACTGCTCCAGCTCCTTCAAGTTGGATGGGTTCCGCTGGTGTACAGCAATCTTTAAGTCATACCACATATTCTCAATTGGATTGAGGTCTGGGCTTTGACTAGGCCATTCCAAGACATTTAAATGTTTCCCCTTAAACCACTCGAGTGTTGCTTTAGCAGTATGCTTAGGGTCATTGTCCTGCTGGAAGGTGAACCTCAGTCCCAGTCTCAAATCTCTGGAAGACTGAAACAGGTTTCCCTCAAGAATTTCCCTGTATTTAGCGCCATCCATCATTGCTTCAATTCTGACCAGTTTCCCAATCCCTGCCGATGAAAAACATCCCCACAGCATGATGCTGCCACCAACATGGGGATGGTGTTCTCGGGGTGATGAGAGGTGTTGGGTTTGCCCTTGACATACCGTTTTCCTTAATGGCCAAAAAGCTCAATTTTTGTCTCATCTGACCAGAGTACCATCTTCCATATGTTTGGGGAGTCTCCCACATGCCTTTTGGCGAACACCAAACGTGTTTGCTTATTTTTTTCTTTAAGCAATGGCTTTTTTCTGGCCACTCTTACGTAAAACCCAGCTCTGTGGAGTGTACGGCTTAAAGTGGTCCTATGGCAGATACTCCAATCTCTGCTGTGGAGCTTTGCAGCTCCTTCAGGGTTATCTTTGGTCTCTTTGTTGCCTCTCTGATTAATGCCCTCCTTGCCTGGTCCGTGAGTTTTGGTGGGCGGCCCTCTCTTGGCAGGTTTGTTGTGGTGCCATATTCTTTCCATTTTTTAATAATGGATTTAATGGTGCTCCGCGGGATGTTAAAAGTTTCAGATATTTTTTTATAACCCAACCCTGATCTGTACTTCTCCACAACTTTGTCCCTGACCTGTTTGGAGAGCTCCTTGGTCTTCATGGTGCCGCTTGCTTGGTGGTGCCCCTTGCTTAGTGGTGTTGCAGACTCTGGGGCCTTTCAGAACAGGTGTATATATACTGAGATCATGTGACAGATCATGTGACACTTAGATTGCACACAGGTGGACTTTATTTAACTAATTATGTGACTTCTGAAGGTAATTGGTTGCACCAGATCTTATTTAGGGGCTTCATAGCTAAGCGGGTGAATACATATGCACGCACCACTTTACCGTTATTTATTTTTTTAAACAAGTTATTTTTTTCATTTCACTTCACCAATTTGGACTATTTTGTGCATGTCCATTACATGAAATCCAAATAAAAATCAATTTAAATTACAGGTTGTAATGCAACAAAATAGGAAAAACGACAAGGGGGATGAATACTTTTGCAAGGCACTGTAAAATATAAAATATATTTGATTTGTTTAACACTTTTTGGGTTACTACATGATTCCATATGCGTTATTTCATAGTTCTGATGTCTTCACTATTATTCTACAATGTAGAAAATAGTAAAAATAAAGAAAAACCCTTGAATGAGTAGGTGTGTCCAAACTTTTGACTGGTACTGTATATTTTGCACACAATAATGGAAATAATTTACGGGTCAACATCTAAATATTGCCCCCAGTGTTAATCAAAGCTCAGAACGCCAAATATTCTTGATCTGACTGTGTTCTAATAGCGCCTCTTTGCGAACTAGTGGAATCATGAACAGTGGTTTGTTCGTTATGTTTGCCTGCGTCCCCTGGATTTGCATCCTGGATTTGCCTTTTTAGCAGCACATTCACCACTATCTCAAATGGCTAACTCCGCCCTCTCGCGGCACAGGCCGAGGGCCTGAGACGTTAAACGAACTACCCCAGCTCGTAGTCCATTTAAGGAGACACTAGAGACGCTGCTGACAGTGTGTGCGAGATGCCAGACAAAAGTCCATTTTAAAACAGACCTGCATCTCCTGCTGTGTCTACAGACATCCCCAAATAAATAAGATTTGACTCTCGTAGAATTATTACAAAACTTTTAAATAGTCGCTTATAGATATGTCAGTCAGTCAGGTTTTTCCGATTACTGGACTAACTTTAAGCATCAGTTGTCAGAGCAGCTTACCGATCACTGCACCTGTACACAGCCCATCTGTAATTAGCCCACCCAACTACCTCATCCCCATATTGTTATTTACATTGTTATTTATTTTGCTAATTTGCACCCCAGTACATCTATTTGCACATCATCTTCTGCACATCTATTACTCCAGTGTTAATACTAAATTGTAATTATTTTGCACTATGGCCTATTTATTGCCTTACCTCCATAACTTACTACATTTGCACACACTGTATATAGATTTTCTATTGTGTTATTGACTGTACGTTTTGTTTATTCCATATGTAACTCTGTGTTGTTGTTGTTTTTATCTTACTGCTTTGCTTTATCTTGGCCAGGTCGCAGTTGTAAATGAGAACTTGTTCTCAACTGGCTTACCTGGTTAAATAAAGGTGAAATAAAAAAATGAAAACGTAAACAACTGACTGAACAGTCGCTGATGCTACGTGTCAGTGTAACTAACATTACAATTGTTACAAAAAACAAAACAAAAAAAACATTACAATTGTATAGCTATTAGGCTATGTGTTTGTAGATCAACTGAGGTGAATGAACCTACAGCAGCCAAGATGAGAATGGCTGGGGTCATTTTTGCTTGTTTTTGCTGTTCTCCAAATAGCATTTTAAAGTTTTTTTAATCATATAGAAATGCAGTAAATGAGCTTCGACTTTTATTTTTATTTCATTTACTGCATTTCTATACAATTAACCCAGCCCTCTTCTGACCTCAGTAAAACTCAAACCCTGGTTACGGCCCTGAATACGCACTAAAATGTTGTTTGTATTCTTTCATAAATGAGTGCAGAATAATGAGATGGCAATTGATGTTTTCATTTTTCAAAACGAATCTGTTCTGAAGGCTGGCACAAGTTGGAATCCTGTTGGTACTTCCTCTCTACTGAGAATAAAACCTGGAATGAGAGCAGACAGGACTGTGTGGAGAGAGGAGCATACCTGGTGATCATAAACAGCAAGGAGGAACAGGTGAGAAAGTGGGGGGAGATAGATAAATACATAGCGAGAGAGAGAGAGAGAGAGAAAGAGAGAGAGAGAGAGAGCGAGAGAGAGAGAGAGGGAGAGAGAGAGAGAGCAAGAGAGAGAGAGAGAAAGAGAGAGAGAGATAAACATAATTTTGATCAGTATTAATTTATCTTTCTCAACAACAGAGATTTCTCTTTGGCCTCAACAAGAGAGCCTGGATCGGTCTGACTGACCTAGAGACTGAGGGGACCTGGAAATGGGTAGACGGCATACCACTGAACACAAGGTGAGAGATTTGAACATCCAGTTGTGATATGGAGACTTTGAAAACAAATTATATTACTTCAGATCATCTTCATAAAAACGAATGTTTCCCTTCATAGATGTCATTCAATAAGCTCTGTAGATGAATCAATGAAACCAATATTTGCATAAAGAAAATGATATGAAAAGTTGTTTTAATACATTTAATCTCAGTTTTTCACAATTCCTGACATTTAATCCTAGTAAAAATTCCCTGTTTTAGGTCAGTTAGGATCACCACTTTATTAAGAAATGTCAGAATAATAGTAGAGAGAAGGATTTATTTCAACTTTTATTTATTTAATCACATTCCCAGTGCGTCAGAAGTTTACATACACTCAATTAGTATTTGGTAGCATTGCCTTTAAATTGTTTAACTTGGGTCAAACATTTCAGGTAGCCTTCCACAAGCTTCCCACAATAAGTTGGGTGAATTGTGGCCCATTCCTCCTGACAGAGCTGGTGTAACTGAGTCAGGTTTGTAGGCCTCCTTGCTCGCACACGCTTTTTCAGTTCTGCCCACAAATACCTAGGTTCTATAGGATTGAGGTCAGGGTTTTGTGATGGCCACTCCAATAACTTGACTTTGTTGTCCTTAAGCAATTTTGCCACAACTTTGGAAGTATGCTTGGGGTCATTGTCCATTTATATTTGAGATTCTTCAAATAGCCACCCTTTGCCTTGATGACAGCTTTGCACACTCTTGGCATTCTCTCAACCAGCTTCACCTGGAATGCTTTTCCAACGGTCTTGAAGGAGTTCCCACATATGCTTAGCACTTGTCGGCTGCTTTTCCTTCACTCTGCTTTCCGACTCATCCCAAACCATCTCAATTGGGTTGAGGTCGGGGGATTGTGGAGGCCAGGTCATCTGATGCAGCACGCCATTACTCTCCTTCTTGGTCAAATAGCCCTTACACAGCCTGGAGGTGTGTTGGGTCATTGTCCTGTTGAAAAACAAATGGTAGTCCCACTAAGCCCAAACCAGATGGGATGGCGTATCGCTGCAGAATGCTGTGGTATCAATGCTGGTTAAGTGTGCCTTGAATTCTAAATAAATCACAGACAGTGTCACCAGCAAGGCACCCCCACACCATAACACCTCCTCCTCCATGCTCTACGGTGGGAACTACACATGCAGAGATCATCTGTTCACCCACACCGTGTCTCACAAAGACACGGCGGTTGGAACCAAAAATCTCCAATTCGGACTTCAGACCAAAGGACACATTTCCAACGGTCTAATGTCCATTGCTCGTGTTTCTTGGCCCAAGCAGGTCTCTTCTTCTTATTGGTGTCCTTTAGTAGTGGTTTCTTTGCAGCAATTCGACCATGAAGGCCTGATTCACACAGTCCCCTCTACACAGTTGATGTTGAGATGTGTCTGTGACTTGCACTCTGTGAAGCATTTATTTGGACTGCAGTTTCTGAGGCTGGTAACTCTAATTAACTTATCCTCTGCAGCAGATGTATCTCTGGGTCTTCCATTGTTCGAGCCACGCCAGGGTGACAAGCCATCTTGCTGGCGTGGGACCATTGGAGGACAGCAGAATGGACCGACTCAGGCACAAACAACCGACCGGGTGGACCATTACCGGGACCGGGCTGCATCCGAAGGGCCGCCATAACCTTCTCCTCAATTCTCCACGTAACTGCTCCCACGACGAAGTTCCGGGGAAGAATCGTCTCAGTCTTGGCCCCACTCTCCTCCGTCTTGGAGAACATCCGGGACAAGGTGTCCGCCTTGCCGTTCTTAGACCCAGGTCGGAACGTCAGGGAAAAATACCCATTGCTTCTCCCTCCTTCTCTCTCGGACTCTGTTATCCACCCGAATAGATAATGCTACCAAACTGTCCAGGTCACTAGGCTCCGGATAGGAGATCAGCTCATCCTTGAGTTGCTCCGACAACCCCTGATAAAAAGCCGCTTGTAGTGACTCCTCATTCCACCCACTCTCCACAGCCAAGGTCCTGAATTCGATAACAAAGTCTGCCACACTGCGAGCTCCTTGGCGAAGAGAGAACAAACGCTTAGCTGCGTCCTTACCTCGGACTGGATGGTCAAAAAGCTTCCTCATCTCTGCCGTGAACTCCTGGTATGACGCCATGCAGGTGTCCTGTCGTTCCCATACGGCTGAAGCCCACTCCAGAGCTCTTCCACGCAGCAGTTCAATAACAAAAGCTATCTTAGCCTTGTCTGTGGCGTAAGAGTGGGGCTGCAGATCAAACACTAATCCACACTGCATAAGAAATGAACGGCATCTTCCCAAATCCCCTTCGTACTTATCTGGTGTCGGAACCTTGGGCTCACGGAAGGAAACAGCTCCAGAAGCGGCAGGTGAGAGGGGTGAAGCAGGTGGTGGATGATCCGCCGGCAAACTGAGCTGAGCCTGGATACTCGTCAGACTAGCAGAAAAGTTCCGAACCGAAAACGCTATCTCCTGTAGCGCCGTGCTGTGTTGTCCCAACATCTTCTCCTGATGGATAATGGCATGGCGAACTGAGTCCAGGTCCGCTGGGTTCATTATTGGCCGGATCGTTCTGTCACGATTCTCTAAAGCAGAACCCAGAAGCAGTCCAGGACAAGGTGAGTAACAGAATAATCCAGGAGACGGAGCGGGCAGCGGAGGTGAGTTGGTGGGAGTGAATAGGCAGATCCAATGGTGTCACAGAAGCCATCGACGACCAGGCAGGGGTGGGGTGAATGTTCCGGGAGAATGACTGTAGACAGAGTAAACGGAGGTGAGTACACGGCAAGCAAAAAGTACAGAACAACAAAACTAACTCTAGTAAATTTGAGGCTGATACGCTGACACAACACACTGTTCATGGCTAACAATCCGGCAGGGAATGGATGTCAGGTCAGAGCTTATGAAGTGTAGAGGTGATGATCAGGACCAGGTGTGCAGATAGCTGATGAGATGCAGGTGCGGGTAATAGAGAGATCTCCCGCCTAGCTTCGTCGCCTGGCAACCAGACAGGGTGCGTTCAGGAACCTCAGGAAACAGACTTCAGAACAGAAAACAGGCAACACAGGCAGAAACAGACTCAGGAAGCGGGATTCATGACATTCTGGGGATAACATATCAAAAACAGTTCGTCTCAGAAATGGACACAAAGCAGACACAGACACAGGCACGGGGCAACAATAGGTTCAGAATCTGAGTAGACAGAGTGATCAACCTAATTCACACACAATCTCTCTCGCACGCAGACATACACAAACGCGCATGCACACACATGTGCACACACACACATGTACATGCACACACACACACACTCACAAACATGCCTGCACTCGCGCTCGTACACGCACACACTCACATGCCTGCACTCACGCTCGTACACACACACACACACATACACCATGCCGTTGTGCTGGCTCACTGCCAATCTGCATAAAGTAGAAGCAATGGCTGACCCTGCACTGATACCTGTCAGCCAGGCTCTAGGAAAGACAGAAATTCAGTGTTGTCAGCAGAATAAGAGAGGCTAACCCTAAGGGATTCGAAAGAGTCCTTGTGGCTGTTTTCCTTGTTTGTGGCCATTTCCTGACACATAGTAGTTGAATGGTCAAACCAGAATGAATTGCACCAAAATGAATGTTTGTATTGCGTAAGGCACACTATAGGGAAAACAGATTTTTTTCATCTTCAAGTAGTACCTCCCTGTTTCATTGCGTTTCAGAAAGTTTTCTCCCTACTGAACAGAAACCAGGATTGAGGGTGAATATCAATTTTTGTCATCCTGATACAGCCAGCATGACACGAGGAGCAATAAAGCCAGCATCCACTCACTTCCTAAGAGAGAGGCCAACAGACAGACACAGAGGTGTTTCTCAGAGCTGTTAAGAATGAGTGGGATGGAGGGGGATAGAGAGTGTGTGCGAGAGAGAGAGAGAGAGAGAGAGAGAGAGAGAGAGAGAGAGAGAGAGAGAGAGAGAGAGAGAGAGAGAGAGAAAATGGTTTACGGGGAAGGACAAACACCAAAGCTCTGGAAGTAAAAACAGTTCTCAACTCTACAACACAGTTTAAGAGTACTCTTAAACTATCAACTCTGAAACTTGAACTTTACTCCTTCACTGTAGCTGGTGAAACGTTGTTTTTCCATTTAAAGAAAAGTCTCAACGTTTTCAATGTTTTTCCTTTGGGACAAGAAGCTTCACTTGTCTATGAAACCTCCTCCTAGCAACAAATAAACTATTTTATTTTCTGAGAAAACAATAGCATGCCCACAGAGCTGAGGGAAACTGCCAAACTGCCATTACTATCACCCTGTCTTCTATTCAGCGACCGTGACTAATTTTCCACATGGCAGCGCTAAAAACATGAGGAACAACTTCTTTGTTTCTGTCTGTTTCATCATCACTACCTGGCTGTTTCCCAAATGTCCCCCTATTCCCTATATAGTGCACTACTTTTGACCAGAGCCATAGGGTGGCATTTGGAACGTAGATATTATTCCCAATGTTAAATAAGCCAAACAAGCTTTGAAAATATTTATTTGGCCTTATATATTAAACGGAACACACTTATACATCAATCGAAGGTCTCCCATAAACACTTAAAAAATATAGATATAAATATTGGATGAATGCTAATAAATCATAATTAAAAAGTAATAGAAGTGTATGTATTACAGTGGGGAAAAAAAGTATTTAGTCAGCCACCAATTGTGCAAGTTCTCCCACTTAAAAAGATGAGAGAGGCCTGTAATTTTCATCATAGGTACACGTCAACTATGACAGACAAAATGAGGAAAAAAAATCCAGAAAATCACATTGTAGGATTTTTAATGAATTTATTTGCAAGTTATGGTGGAAAATAAGTATTTGGTCAATAACAAAAGTTTCTCAATACTTTGTTATATACCCTTTGTTGGCAATGACACAGGTCAAACGTTTTCTGTAAGTCTTCACAAGGTTTTCACACACTGTTGCTGGTATTTTGGCCCATTCCTCCATGCAGATCTCCTCTAGAGCAGTGATGTTTTGGGGCTGTCGCTGGGCAACACAGACTTTCAACTCCCTCCAAAGATTTTCTATGGGGTTGAGATCTGGAGACTGGCTAGGCCACTCCAGGACCTTGAAATGCTTCTTACGAAGCCACTCCTTCGTTGCCCGGGCGGTGTGTTTGGGATCATTGTCATGCTGAAAGACCCAGCCACGTTTCATCTTCAATGCCCTTGCTGATGGAAGGAGGTTTTCACTCAAAATCTCACGATACATGGCCCCATTCATTCTTTCCTTTACACGGATCAGTCGTCCTGGTCCCTTTGCAGAAAAAACAGCCCCAAAGCATGATGTTTCCACCCCCATGCTTCACAGTAGGTATGGTGTTCTTTGGATGCAACTCAGCATTCTTTGTCCTCCAAACACGACGAGTTGAGTTTTTACCAAAAAGTTATATTTTGGTTTCATCTGACCATATGACATTCTCCCAATCCTCTTCTGGATCATCCAAAGGCACTCTAGCAAACTTCAGACGGGCCTGGACATGTACTGGCTTAAGCAGGGGGACTGCAGGATTTGAGTCCCTGGCGGCGTAGTGTGTTACTGATGGTAGGCTTTGTTACTTTGGTCCCAGCTCTCTGCAGGTCATTCACTAGGTCCCCCCATGTGGTTCTGGAATTTTTGCTCACCGTTCTTGTGATCATTTTGACCCCACGGGGTGAGCTCTTGCGTGGAGCCCCAGATCGAGGGAGATTATCAGTTGTCTTCTATGTCTTCCATTTCCTAATAATTGCTCCCACAGTTGATTTCTTCAAACCAAGCTGCTTACCTATTGCAGATTCAGTCTTCCCAGCCTGGTGCAGGTCTACAATTTTGTTTCTGGTGTCCTTTGACAGCTCTTTGGTCTTGGCCATAGTGGAGTTTGGAGTGTGACTGTTTGAGGTTGTGGACAGGTGTCTTTTATACGGATAACAAGTTCAAACAGGTGCCATTAATACAGGTAACGAGTGGAGGACAGAGGAGCCTCTTAAAGAAGAAGTTACAGGTCTGTGAGAGCCAGAAATCTTGCTTGTTTGTAGGTGACCAAATACTTATTTTCCACCATAATTTGCAAATAAATTCATTAAAAATCCTACAATGTGATTTTCTGGAATTTCTTTTCTCAATTTGTCTGTCATAGTTGACGTGTACCTATGATGAAAATTACAGGCCTCTCTCATCTTTTTAAGTGGGAGAACTTGCACAATTGGTGGCTGACTAAATACTTTTTTTCCCCACTGTATGTAGATAATGCTGCTGAATCCCACTGACCATCGCATTGGAATGTTTCCTCTTGTTGTTTCAGTACAGTAACAAAAAATATATACAACCTTTATTGATCCATTTGCACAGACATTCTATCTATTTCACTGTCACAGTACCCAACTTGACACACAACACACACAACACAGAGAGGGGGCCACAACGGCAGTAGGTAGAACATAGGATATTGAAGCCGACAAACCCTCTGGCTACCGTGCCCCCTCTCTAACCTTGAGGCTTCCACCACCAAGTTTAGCAAGTTTAGCTTTAAGAAACTGATTAAAAAACAACTTGTATCACAGCACCTCTCCTCTTTCTAAAGATCTAATTTAACTTTACTGTATATAAGTATATGAATATGTATTCATGAATAGTGTTTAAACGTAATTGTTGGTGTCTTTTATAGATAGCTCTTGTTTTATTTCATTTACATTTTGAATTTAATGTCATATTATCTTATGTTCTTCTTGTCTACAACTGTTCTGTAATCTGTCATGTATTTTATGTTTCACGTGGACACCATTAAAACCTAAACACTACTGCAGGAGCCAAACAGGTTATTTTGTATATTTTTATGTTTCATAAGGAATTTCGGTTGTATGTGTGTTTGCCACTAATCCCCTGTCAAGTGTGTGTACCCCCTTCTACAGGCTGATCAGGCATACAGTTAAAAGGACTGCAGACTCCAAGGCCTACTGGGAGTGACTGGAATGGCAGCACAGTCTTTTGACCATACCAGACCATGCTTACCATGCATACCATGCTCTTTGTTTCTTTAGTTTAAATTATCTGAATTATTTTTCATAAATGTTTGTAAACAGAAGAACGACAAATACATTAATTATTAATTTTCTTCTTGGATCAAACTATGGTCATTGGATTTGTATGTGTCAAGACTAACATTTCACCACTCTCCATTGTGGCTAAAGGATTAGGATTTTTTAAACTTGCTTAATAAAACTAAGGTTTTTTAATGGCGAGCATTGCGCCTTTTCCTTTCCAATAAAGGATTAGGATGGAAATTGTATTGGGAATATTATATTGGACAATTTAGCCAGTACAACTACTGTATGTAAAAATACATACAGCCGTGGTCAAAAGTTTTGAGAATGACACAAATACTAATTTTCACAAAGTCTGCTGCCTCAATTTTGATGATGGCAATTTGCATATACTCCAGAATGTCATGAAGAGTGATCAGATGAATTGCAATTAATTGCAAAGTCCCTCTTTGCCATGAAAATGAACTTAATCCCAAAAATAAATGTCCACTGCATTTCAGCCCTGCCACAAAAGGACCAGCTGCCATCATGTCAGTGATTCTCTCGTTAATACAGGTGAGAGTGTTGATGAGGACAAGGCTGGAGATCACTCTGTCATGCTGATTGAGTTTGAATAACAGACTGGAAGCTTTAAAAGGAGGGTGGTGCTTGAAATCATTGTTCTCCATGTTTACCTGCAAGGAAACATGTGCCGTCATCATTGCTTTGCACAAAAAGGGCTTCACAGGCAAGGATATTGCTGCTAGTAAGATTGCACCTAAATCCACCATTTATCGGATCATAAAGAACTTCAAGGAGAGAGGTTCAGTTGTTGTGAAGAAGGCGTCTGGGCGCCCAAGAAAGTCCAGCAAGTGCCAGGACCGTCTCCTAAAGTTGATTCAGTTGCGGGATCGGGGCACCACCAGTGCAGAGCTTGCTCAGGAATGGCAGCAGGCAGGTGTGAGTGCATCTGCACGCACAGTGAGGCGAAGACTTTTGGAGCATGGCCTGGTGTCAAGAAGGGCAGCAAAGAAGCCACTTCTCTCCAGGAAAAACATCAGGGACAGACTGATATTCTGCAAAAGGTACAGGGATTGGACTGCTGAGGACTGGGGTAAAGTAATTTTCTCTGAAGAATCCCCTTTCCGATTGTTTGGGGCATCCGGAAAACACTTTGTTCGGAGAAGAGAAGGTGAGTGCTACCATCAGTCCTGTGTCATGTCAACAGTAAAGCATCCTGAGACCATTCATGTGTGGGGTTGCTTCTCAGCCAAGGGAGTGGGCTCACTCACAATTTTGCCTAAGAACACAGCCATGAATAAAGAATGGTACCAACACATCCTCCGAGAGCAACTTCTCCCAACCATCCAAGAACAGTTTGGTGACGACCAATGCCTTTTCCAGCATGATGGAGCACCTTGCCATAAGGCAAAAGTGATAACTAAGTGACTCGGGGAACAAAACATCGAAATTTTGGGTCCATGGCCAGGAAACTCCCCAGACCTTAATCCCATTGAAAACTTGTGGTCGATCCTCAAGAGGCGGGTGGACAAACAAAAATCCACAAATTCTGACAAACTCCAAGCATAGATTATGCAAGAATGGGCTGCCATCAGTCAGGATGTGGCCCAGAAGTTAATTGACAGCATGCCAGGGCGGATTGCAGAGGTCTTGAAAAAGAAGGGTCAACACTGCAAATATTGACTCTTTGCATAAACGTAATGTAATTGTCAATAAAAGCCTTTGACACTTATGGAATGCTTGTGATTATACTTCAGTATACCATAGTAACATCTGACAAAAATATCTCATAACACTGAAGCAGCGAGCTTTGTGAAGACCAACACCAAAACACGAATGGCCTCTCTCTGTTTGTCTCTCTCTCTCTCTCTCTCTCTCTCTCTCTCTCTCTCTCTCTCTCTCTCTCTCTCTCTCTCTCTCTCTCTCTCTCTCTCTCTCTCTCTCGTTTCTGTGATTGTGTTTCTTCAATTGTGTTAGCTGTGTCTTATATGTTATACATTATCTACCAGTGGAACAATACAACATATAGTAAGGAATAGGAGTGATTCCACTTTGATAAT
This sequence comes from Coregonus clupeaformis, assembly GCF_020615455.1. NCBI lineage: Eukaryota > Metazoa > Chordata > Actinopteri > Salmoniformes > Salmonidae > Coregonus > Coregonus clupeaformis. The sequence continues at coordinate 460,825 of NC_059215.1, forward strand.
CCACAATCAAATAGAAATTGGTAATTAGTAAGAGGAAATCAAAAGTGTTAATCCATAATCAAATAGCTGTCATTGTTAGTTAAATCTGATGCATTGTTTATTATCTATCAGTGGACTCATTGAAAATATGAAGTAATAGGAATGATTCTATTCCATTTTGATTATACATAATCAAATAGGAATATGCACGTCAGTAATATAAATTAATAAATGTTGTTAATCCAAAATAGTATCCTTCTGATCAAGACGTCAGCATTCAGATAGTTTTTACATTTACATTTAAGTCATTTAGCAGACACTCTTATCCAGAGCGACTCATGTAAAGAAATCACCTGCGAACAGGGAATCTGGTAATGTACAACAACTGTATATTAATTAGCTTCCAGATGTTTATTAATTCATAGCACACAACGCCTCTGGAAAAATGTGCATCTCAGCACAAAGGAATGGCGTTGCAAAACAAAAGCGTACATCCATGCCGTGCACGCACGCACACACACACACACACACACACACACACACACACACACACACACACACATGCCCATAATACACTTATTTATAATACTCACCAGGCTCTGTGATGCTCCCTGCTGTTGTAGAGTAAGATAATTAAAAGCTTTTATGGGAATTATATTTTTTTATGGCTCAAAGTTAAGAAGCTTTCTAATCACGTCTCATAATGTTGTTTGATTACAACTGGACCATAACCACTTTATCTTGCTCCGATCAGAGAATAATAAGTGCTATGCTAAAGTACGTGTACAGGAAAACAGCCCTGAGGTCACAACCTTGACATCAATATAACATCAGGTAAAAATACATAATACATTCAATTAATGTAAATCACACATTATTCACCTATTATTCACTGATAGTCAAATTCGATGCATATTTCAAATGAAGCAACCAGGCACATTATTTTGCTGGTTTTATCCAAACAGTAACAGTGGAAAAGTGGCACCTCCCGTGCTTTCACTTCAGTTGTTTACCCTTCGAATATATTGCTTATTTCAAATAGTGTTCGGTTAAATTGAAAGGTCTGCTTTTCCCAATTACATTTAGGGTTTGTCCCAAATGGCACCCTATTCCCATAATAGTGCACTACTTTTGACCATAGCCCTATAGAGCCCCCTATAGGTGCCATTTGGGATGCACCAGTCATGAGTTTGATCATGTGTGGAGTAATAATGTGATTCAATAGACGATGAAGGGGCCTCACGCTGGGAACATGATTGGACTACTTGTGCACTGTGTTTGCCACGCTGCGGGAAGCTCATATTAAAGGTACTGTAACACAAAAAGGGCTGAGTCCCAATTCTTCATCCTCCTTCCGAAGTGTGCACTTGCATGGATTTTACAATGGTTGAAACTCATTCCAGCCAATGCCTAAACCAATCCTATGCTTTTAAATCCATGACAGCGAGTGTGCAAGTGCACACTTCTGGAAAAGGGCGGAGAATCGGGACGTAGACACATTTCTGGAACCGAAATGAGGTGAAGCTGAGAAGCATATTTACCGACTTTATTGTGAAAGAGAATCATTGTGAAAGAAAATAACTTTGGAGCGTACAACATTAGTCCTACCATACAAGACAGATTTTTAATTGAGGTTCGTTATGGAAAAGTTTCAAAATGTTCTTTGTTAGAAATTATTGTTGTTTAGTTGGGCTTGGTGTGGCTACAGTATTCAGAGGAAAACTCTTTCACACACACACACACACACACACACACACACACACACACACACACAGGGAACACCGTGAGGTTATTACGTTAGTACAGTCAACTCCTGATAAGTGCACATCAGATGTGCCAGACCTGGATTCAAACACTATTTGATATATTCCAAATACAGTACTTTAAGCTTTTGCTTTAGTAGCCTGCCTGGAGATTTTCTATTGCAATGGGCAAGCTCAATCAAGCACAGCTTAAGTATTTTAAATGATTTCATATAGTATTTGAACCCAGGTCTGGTAAGTCCACACTCAGTACTCAGGAATCAAATAAACAGATGAGAAGTAGAAGAACATGTCCCAACCTCAACCACCATGTTACTTTTAGGTAATCTCCCTCTTTTTACATTTCCCTTTCTTCTGGGGACAACATATCAAAAACAGTTAGTCTCAGAAACGGGTTCAGAACCTGAGTAGACATTGCTGTATAGTAAATAGTCAGAAAACAGTATATTGTTGAATATGTCTGAGGCCATTTATGACAAGCCAGATATGACCAAGAAGGTCAAGTTTGACAAAGGTGAAGCTGAGGAGAGGATTGTGGACATCTACGTCATTGCAGACACCCTGAGGGACCATGAGACCAGCACACACACATGCCCGCACTCGCACTCAGACACACACACACACGCACAACCTCGCTGTGTCAGCTTTTGCAGCATGAATGATTCATGCCATGCCATTGTGCTGGGACACTGTCAATCTGCATAAAGTAGAAGCAATGGCCGACCCTGCACTGATACCTGTCAGCCAGACTCTAGGAAAGACAGAAATTCAGTGTTGTCAGCAGAATAAGAGAGGCTAACACTGAGGGATTCAAAAGAGTCCTTGTGGCCGTTTTCCTTGTTTGTGGCCATTTCCTCACACATGGTAGTTGAACCAAAATGAATGGTTTTATTCCGTAAGGCACACCGTAGGGAAAACATAAATCTTTGTTCAACGTTTTCTCCCTACTGAACAGAAACCAGGATTGAGGGTGAATATCTATTTTCTAAGTCCCTAAGAGAGAGGCCAACAGACAGACACAGACAGAGGCATTTTCTCAGAGCTGTTAAGAATGAGAGAACACAGAGTGGGATGGAGAAAGGGGGGGAGAGAGATAGAAAAAGACAGAAAGAGAAAGAGAGAGATCGAAACAAGGATGGAAGGATCATTAATGATTTATACGTCTCTGGTCCTCCTTTGGGAGATTCTCATTTCTACAACACAGTTTAATAAGAGCACTCACACTTTCAATATATCTATCATTTAAAGAAAAGTCTCAAAGTTTTCAATGTTTTTCCTTGTGGACATGAAGCTTCACTTGTCTATGAAACTTCTTCTGAGAAAACAAAGAGTCATGCCCACAGAGCCGAGGGAAACCGCCAAACCGCCATTACTACAGCTCTGGCTTTTATTCAGCAAATTGTCCACATGAAAGCGCTAAAAACATGAGGAACAACTTAATTATTTCTGTATATTTCATCATCACCTCCTGGCTGTTTTCCAAATGCCCCCCTATTCCATATATAGTGCCCTAATTTTGACCAGGGCCCATAGGTCTCTGTTCAAAAGTTGTGCACTATATAGTAAATAGGGGGCCATTTGGGATGTAGATATTATTTCCAAACTTAAACAAGCCAAACAAGCTTTGAAAAAATGTATTTGGGTTTGTACAACGGAACACACATACAGATCAATCGAATGTCTCCCATAAACATAAAAAAATACTGTGTATATAAATACAGTATGTGTGGATGAGTGCTATTAAATCATAATTAAAAAGTAATAGAAGTGTATTGATTATGTAAATAATGTTGCTGAATCCCATTGACCTCTCCGCATCGCACTGTAATTAATGTTTACTCCTGTTGTTGTTTCAGTACAGTAACAAAAAATACATACAACCTTTATTTGCACAGACGTTCTATCTATTTTGCTGTCACAGTACCCAACTTGACACGCAAAAAAACACACAACACATGCTGGGAGCAAAAACTGAGGTAAGTAGCACATGGGATATTGACGCCAACAACCCTCTGGCTACCGGGACGCCTCTCTAAACTTGAGGTTACCGCCGCCAACTTACACTACTGTACGTACAAATACATACTGTACCATTAGCAAATATTAGCCTTTGCATGCAGTATATGCTGAGGGTTGTGTGCACTGACAAGCAACATTCCCTGCAAATTCTCATTTACACATGTAATACCTTGCTAAAACCAAGTATAGAGTTTATTTGTTATAATTCATTGGTATTAGATTTAAAAGGTGATCGAATAGCTCCTGATTTGTAATGTCATTAATGCATTTCTTTTGAAGCAATGTTTAAAAAAAATGTACAAGTGAATAGGTTGGTTTACTTTTTAAGTTTAAATTTCCCACGTATCTCGTTAAAGTTTTGACCAATGAGGTAACTTGTTAAGTTGTGGCCAATGGGAGAGTGGACTGGTTGCTGGGAAAGAAAAGGAGGGAAAAGTTGAAAGGGGAAAGAGGAGAGACGTTAGTGGGATGGGTGAAGGAAAAAACGACCAAAGGAAACGATAAAGAGAGAACAAAACCATACCTACAGAGTTTGTTTTAAAGGGAAATCCTGATTTTATTTCTATAAGAAAGTGTTTATTATTTCGTTAAGAAAGACCTAGTAGAGACTGAAGCTGCCGTCGCATTGTGGAGACATTCGACATCCTAGAGGTTAGCCTAGCATCGTGCAAGACTTGGAGAGAATTGCTTGTGACGATCAACGAGTTCGGGTTTCCAACGGATGTCTGTTGCTGCTACCGAGTACTGGCTGCATTGATAGCTGTGTTCGCTGTGGATCTTGTGAGGACACCTGCACGGAACTACTATATTTTGCTGAGGCATTATCTACAAGTAGTGAGTAACTACAAATGTGGGGGTGGACTTCGGGACTTTATGTATGTCGTCATTTTTTTTTATGAGCTCCAACGTGCGCCCAGGGTTTAAGCAAGCTTGCAAATAATTTGGACATGGGTTGTGGAAAAATCATTGGGGTTTATAATTTTTATTTCTTTTGATGTGATACATTGAACATTTGATTAATATAGATCTTGAACCTTATGTCTGTTGTATTGGTGGAGTCATTTACTGTTTCAGTTTCATTTAATGCATGGGAAAGCATATCCTTATACCAATAACCAAGTCTATAATCATTCTATCTGAAGTTAATACCCTATTTGTCATTCACCCTAGCAAGTTTACAATAGGGATTCTTATTGGAGATGTCCTTCTCACCTAATATCCCATGCTGTTCAGATATTCTAAATAAGGTAATATCTTGAGAGTCAAATTCGAGCCTGGTGAGAGGGTTACATTTTTGGGGGCTCGTCCGTGATCTTGGTTATTGTTGATGGGATATTTTTGACTCCCCATTTGACAATTTTGAATTGAAATTTGGATTTTCTTCTGACATTGCTGTATAGGCATAAACCTACAACATGCATGTTGAAGAGATTGTTACCTGGTGTAGAGAGAAACAGCTAGCTACTAATCGTGCAGTTGTCCTTAGCAGTGTTACAGATGATGTGTCTGATGAGGTTCTGCTGGAAACGCTGACTTATGTTAAGGCTTTTGGTAAAATTAGACTGCATGGTCGTTGTTCCTATTCAGCTGGTAACAAGCAGTATGTTTTGGTAGAGATATCAAACAACCTTAACGAAATAGCTGTGCCAAGTGTTGTTGGGATACCTGGAGAGTTGGGTCCCTGGCCTGTACATGTAGTTTCACAAGTCACATCTCCAGTTGAGAGAGAGGGTGAAGATTTCCAGGCAAAGCTATTATCCTTTCTGAGATATGAAGGGAAGACTGTGGCTGATGTTAAAGGCCTGGTAAGTCCCTCTGGTGCTGACCTCAACGCTGAACTGGTTACTGCCATAAGTTCACTGGTAGAAAAATGCAACAATGTGCCATCTAAGACTCAGAGTTACCGTAAGCTACGTATGTTCTCAGGTGTGAAGCCCACTCCTAGTGGAGAGGAAGAGTATGACGCATGGGCTGAGCAAACCACCCATTTTCTAGAGGAATGGCAGTGCACCGACAATGTGAAAAAACAGAGAATAACAGAAAGTCTTAAAGGGCCTGCTGCTGACATTGTGAGGTTCTTTAGGACCGGAAACCCCCATGCTACAGCGATCGAATACATGAAGGCTCTAGAAACCGCATTCGGTACCACCGAAAGTGCACCTGATCTCATGGTAAGGTTCAGAAACACATTCCAGAGTGAAGGAGAGAAGCTTTCAGCTTACCTGTTGAGACTTGACAAATTGCTGCACACTGTATATCGAAAAGGAGGCATTGAGCTGTCAGAGATGAATCGCACACGCATTGGCCAAGTAGTGAGAGGTGCATCCTCACATGACATGGTTGCGCTTCGTATTCGCATGACCTATAAGCTGCGTGATCCACCAACCTTTACTGAGCTGCTGCAGGAAGTAAGGGAGGAGGAGGACATGATTCAAGACAGGAACACAACGAAGAGTGTTGTGAAGTCATCAGCTGTTGCTCCTGTTGCTACAGTTTGTGAAGAAGCTAATACTGAGATAGAAGTGCTGAGAAAAGAGCTAAAAGGTTTGAAAATTGAAATGACACGTCTCATGTCTGCTAACGTCACAGCAGCTCACTCTGACACAAAAAGGTCAGATGTTGCATTTAAAAGCAAAAAGAAAAGGGTAAATCCATCACAAGAACAGACACAGGCCGACAGAAACCCTGGAGTGTTCTGTTATAGATGTGGAGAAGATGGCCATTTCAAGAGAAACTGTGAAGGTGAAGAGAACTTGAGGAAAGTCAACACACGCCTGATCAAACAAAAACGGTCTATGGGAAACTACAGAGGGACCCAGTAAAGGAGCGGCCTGACGTCCCGGTGAAGATACGTTCCACAAAGTGCCACAAGTATGAAGACATGAAAGACATGCTACCTACAGGTTTAGTTGGCCCAAGTTCTGTCGTTTCTGTACAGATTGAAGGTGTCTATACTAAAGCTTTACTAGATAGTGGTTCTCAGATTACTCTACTTTACAGATCCTTTTATGACAAGTACCTGACGCATTTGCCATTGATTCCTATAGGAAACTTAGAGATATGGGGCCTTAGCTCTGAGCAGTATCCATATGATGGCTATTTGTCGCTCAAGCTTGAGTTCTCGGGATCGGTTGTGGGGCGTAGCAGAGACCATTGAAGCACTTGTGTTGGTATGTCCAGATCCGGCCATGAAAGGTGACGTGTCTATTCTGGTCGGCACAAATACGTCTGTAGTGAAGAGACTTATGACTGCTTGCAGAGAAAAGGAAGGTGAAGGTTTCCTTAGCACACTACAAGTTCATCCTGCTATCAAGGAGGCATATGAGAGGATGAGAGAAAGCTCAACTGATGATGATGAGAAGAGAGGAACGGTCTGGTTCGCACAGACAAAACCTGTCACCCTGCCACCTGGTGGGCAGGCGAGAGTTACTGGAATTCCAAAGTTTCCTGGGATACCTTCTACTCAAACCCTTCTGGTAGAGAGGCCTGAAGAACCCCGGTTCCCTGAAGAACTACTAGTGAGGCCTGAAATCCAGACGGTTGCAGTTGTGTCGTCTAGAAGAATCACCCTTACTGTCAGGAATGTCTCGACAAAGGAGATCACTCTGAAACGAGGTATGCCTATTGCTCATCTGTTTCCTGTAGACATTGCTCCTGGGTTTCCATTGAAACGAGAGCAGGATTCATCTGAGAAGTTGACGTCTTCTTCATTCAACTTTGGAGATTCTCCTGTGCCTGAGGGATGGAAGAAGAGGTTATGTGAAAAGATGATGGAACGGAAAGAAGTGTTCTCAACACATGAGTTTGATGTGGGTTGTTCAAAGAGTACTCATCACACCATCAGAGTTACTGAAGACAAACCGTTTAGGGAGAGATCTCGCCGCTTGGCTCCAGCAGATGTTGAAGATGTAAGGAAGCATCTAAATAACTTGAAAAGTTCTGGGATCATATCTGAGTCGAGAAGCCCCTATGCATCTCCTATTGTGGTGGTGAGAAAAGAATGGCACCATACGCATGTGTGTTGATTACAGGACCCTCAACAAGCGCACTGTTCCCGACCAGTACACAGTCCCACGTGTGGAGGATGCTCTGACATGTTTGAGTGGGAGCAAATGGTTCAGTGTGTTAGATCTCCGAAGCGGATACTATCAAATCCCAATGGGTGACACAGATAAAGAGAAGACTGCATTTATCTGTCCAGTTGGATTTTACCAATTTGAGAGGATGCCACAGGGTGTGTCCGGAGCACCTGCAACATTTCAACGTGTCATGGAACAGACAGTTGGAGACATGAATCTACTCGAAGTTCTTGTTTACCTTGACGACTTAATCGTGTTTGGAAGGACGCTGGAAGAACACGAGCAGAGGTTGCTCAAGGTGTTGGACCGCTTGAAAAGTGAAGGCCTAAAACTGTCCCTTGACAAGTGTCAGTTTTTCCGCACATCTGTCAACTATGTTGGACATATCATATCCCAGAATGGAGTGGCCACCGACCCATCAAAAATTGAAGCTGTCACCACGTGGCCAAGGCCTGAAACTGTGACTGCTCTGCGTTCTTTCCTAGGATTCTGTGGATATTACAGGAGATTTGTGAAAGACTACTCTAAAGTGAGTTACCCCCTGAATCAGCTCTTATGTGGATATCTTCCCGCAGGCAAGAAAGGGAGAAAGCCCAAGGAAGAGGTGAAAGCCTACTTCAACAACTCAGAACCATTTGGATCAAGGTGGAATGAGAAGTGTGAATTGGCATTCGAGACATTGAAGGAAAGCCTCACAAAAGCTCCTGTGTTAGCGTTTGCCGATCCTCAGTTACCATACGTTCTACATGTAGATGCTAGCCGCGAAGGGTTAGGTGGAGTACTGTACCAAGACCAAGGTGAGGGTCTGCGTCCTGTGGCATTTGTGAGTCGAAGCCTGACCGCTTCTGAACGCAACTACCCAGCTCACAAGTTAGAGTTTCTTGCGTTGAAGTGGGCCGTGGTTGATAAACTACATGATTACCTGTATGGGGTCAAGTTCGAGGTTAGAACAGACAACAACCCATTGACATATGTCCTCACGTCCGCAAAACTGGATGCCACTGGTCATCGTTGGCTGGCTGCGTTGTCTACCTATGACTTTAGTCTCAAGTACAGGCCAGGCAGGCAGAACATAGATGCCGATGCTTTATCTCGCCGCCCTCATCAGCAATATGCAGTGGAACAAGATTGGAGAGACATTCCTGCATCCGGTGTTAGAGCCATGTGCCAGATGTCTAATGTTGTTAGAATAACTCCTGGATCATCTATAATAATAATAATATGCCATTTAGCAGACGCTTTTATCCAAAGCGACTTACAGTCGTGCGTGCATACATTTTTGTGTGTGGGTGGTCCCGGGGATCGAACCCACTACCTTGGCGTTACAAGCGCCGTGCTCTACCAGCTGAGCTACAGAGGACCACATCATCTCATAGTAGAGTGATTGATCAGTTGGGAGCCTCTATGCATGCTGTGCCTCAAGCATACTGTAACCTGAGCATGCTGAAGTCTAACATGCCCAGATTGAGCACTATGGAACTTTCTGCATCGCAACAAGAAGATCCTTGCTTAGGAGAGATGTGGGTTGCTCTTAATAAACATGATATCACCAGGGTGACCAAGACAAAACATCCACTCATCTCTTTGCTCCTGAGAGAGTGGGAGAAGCTAAAGATGGAAGATGGAGTTATGTACAGGATCACACATCCGCCAAACAAGACTCGTCGTGCTCAGTTACTTCTTCCAGAGAAGTTCAGAACTATGGTTCTCACGTCGCTGCATGATGACTCAGGTCATTTAGGATTTGACAAGACATATGGACTTGTCAGAGACCGGTTCTACTGGCCACGCATGAAGATGGAAGTAGAAGAGTACTGTAAGTCCTGTGCTCGCTGTGTACAGAGGAAAACACTTCCAAAGATAGTTGCGCCGCTTGGTCATATGCAAAGTGATGGACCTATGGACCTTGTGTGTATGGATTTCCTGTCCATTGAGCCAGACTCCAGTAACACAGCGAATGTTCTTGTCATTACGGATCATTACACAAGATACGCTCAAGCTTTTCCTACGAAGGATCAGAAAGCATCCACGGTCGCCAAGGTATTGTGGGAGAGGTACTTCATCCATTATGGTCTGCCCAAGAAGATGCATAGTGATCAAGGTAGAGATTTTGAAAGTCGACTCATCCATGAGCTACTGAATATGCTTGGAGTGGAGAAGTCAAGGACAACACCATATCATCCTCAGGGAGATCCGCAACCCGAGAGATTCAACCGAACCTTGTTGAACATGCTTGGAACTCTTGATCCTACACGAAAGAACAAATGGAGTCAGTATGTTGGGCATCTAGTGCACTCGTATAACTGTAGTCGGAATGAAGCGACTGGTTATTCGCCATATTTTTTGATGTTTGGACGTGAAGCTAGATTGCCTGTTGATATTTGTTTTGGAGTCTCGAGTGATAGCTCTTCAGAGAGAACTTACCTCAAGTATGTATCTGATATGAAGAAACAGTTACAAGCTACTTACAAACTTGCTGAGAGCACTGCTGGAAAGCAAAACCAAGAAAACAAACAGCGATATGATAAGAAGATCCGCTACACGCAACTTGTGCCTGGAGACAGAGTCCTCATACGGAATCTAGGACTGCAAGGAAAACATAAGCTGGCAGATCGCTGGGCCTCTACGCCATATGTGGTGGAAAGTCAGATGTCAAACTTACCTGTGTTTCGTTTGAAGCCTGAAATTGGAGATGGACCCATTAAGATGCTTCATCGAAACCACCTGCTACCACTGGGGCAGAAAGTGCGCATAGAACCTGTGGTTAACATAGAACCAACACCTGGTAGAAGGACCCTGCAAAGAAGGAGGAAGAGAAAGGGAAATGAAAAGTTGCCTGGAAACTGTACTCCTCAGAATGATGAGAAAGTTGAAGAGGTTGAGAATCCAGAAGATGAGAAGGATTTTGACTCAGAAGATGAAGACATCGGAGTATGGTATGAAGTGCCAAATACAAACTGTATAAGCCGAGAAGTGGAAGAGATGTCGGAACCATTTAGCTTGGACTTAGACATAGTTTGGAATCAAATGACAGGGGAACCTGAAAGAGCAGACCAAGTTCTGGAAGTAAAAGAGTCCAGTCAAGAAGCTGAGGTCGCAACTGGAGTTGAAGTAGATGATAATGAGGCATCTAACTCAGTTGAAGAGATTACAGAAGAGGAACGAGAAGTTCAGGGAGAAGTGGAAACTTCGGAGGAAATGGAAGGACCAGGGATAAGAAGATCTCAGAGAGTAAAGAAAGCACCTGTATTACTTACCTATGATAAACCCGGAGTTCCAAGTATAGCCCCAGTTGTCAGATATTGTTCCACATTGTACAAGTGGATTGGATAAGGGAAACACAAATGTATCTCATTTTCAATTATCTAACAAGTTTTGTCTCAGCTGTAGGTTGTAGTTAAGAGTTGACACATTTACTTGTCATTACATTTCACTTATGTTTACAAGTCATGAGGACATGCCTATTTTGGTGGGGGGAGAGTGTAATACCTTGCTAAAACCAAGTATAGAGTTTATTTGTTATAATTCATTGGTATTAGATTTAAAAGGTGATCGAATAGCTCCTGATTTGTAATGTCATTAATGCATTTCTTTTGAAGCAATGTTTAAAAAAAATGTACAAGTGAATAGGTTGGTTTACTTTTTAAGTTTAAATTTCCCACGTATCTCGTTAAAGTTTTGACCAATGAGGTAACTTGTTAAGTTGTGGCCAATGGGAGAGTGGACTGGTTGCTGGGAAAGAAAAGGGGGGAAAAGTTGAAAGGAGAAAGAGGAGAGACGTTAGTGGGGTTGGTGAAGGAAAAAACGACCAAAGGAAACGATAAAGATAAAACAAAACCATACCTACAGAGTTTGTTTTAAAGGGAAATCCTGATTTTATTTCTATAAGAAAGTGTTTATTATTTCGTTAAGAAAGACCTAGTAGAGACTGAAGCTGCCGTCGCATTGTGGAGACATTCGACATCCTAGAGGTTAGCCTAGCATCGTGCAAGACTTGGAGAGAATTGCTTGTGACGATCAACGAGTTCGGGTTTCCAACGGATGTCTGTTGCTGCTACCGAGTACTGGCTGCATTGATAGCTGTGTTCGCTGTGGATCTTGTGAGGACACCTGCACGGAACTACTATATTTTGCTGAGGCATTATCTACAAGTAGTGAGTAACTACAAATGTGGGGTGGACTTCGGGACTTTATGTATGTCGTCATTTTTTTTTATGAGCTCCAACGCGCGCCCAGGGTTTAAGCAAGCTTGCAAATAATTTGGACATGGGTTGTGGAAAAATCATTGGGGTTTATAATTTTTATTTCTTTTGATGTGATACATTGAACATTTGATTAATATAGATCTTGAACCTTATGTCTGTTGTATTGGTGGAGTCATTTACTGTTTCAGTTTCATTTAATGCATGGGAAAGCATATCCTTATACCAATAACCAAGTCTATAATCATTCTATCTGAAGTTAATACCCTATTTGTCATTCACCCTAGCAAGTTTACAATAGGGATTCTTATTGGAGATGTCCTTCTCACCTAATATCCCATGCTGTTCAGATATTCTAAATAAGGTAATATCTTGAGAGTCAAATTCGAGCCTGGTGAGAGGGTTACACACACTTTCCCACTTTCTGAAGAAATCAACACAGAACAATCAACACAGTTACTGTGCATATAATTAACAGTAAAAACACACATGGCGTTCACATAAGGCCTTCTTCTCTCTCTCTCTCTCTCTCTCTCTCTCTCTCTCTCTCTCTCTCTCTCTCTCTCTCAGCTATATATTAAGTAATAGGAGTGATTCCATTTTGATGATCCACAATCAAAGAGGAATAAATAATTAGTAATAAGAAATCAAATTCATCCATAATCAAATAGCTGTCATTGTTTATTACATCTGAGTCAGTGGATTCATTGAAAATATGAAGTAATAGGAATGATTCTATTCCATAGGAATATACACGTCAGTAATATAAATTAATAAATGTTGTTAATCCAAAATAGTATCATTCTGATCAAGACGTCAGCATTCAGATAGATGTGAAAAGATCACCTGCGAACAGGGAATCTGGTCATGTACAACAACTCTTGGGCTCCCGAGTGGCGCAGTGGTCTAAGGCACTGAATCTCAGTGCTTGATGCGTCACTACAGACCCCCTGGTTCGATTCCAGGCTGTATCACAACTGGCAGTGATTGGGAGTCCCATAAATAAGAATTTGTTCTTAACTGACTTCCCTAGTTAAATAAAAAAACGGTATATTAATTAGCTTCCAGATGATTATTCATTCATAGCACATGACGCCTCTGGAAAAATTTGCATCTCAGCAGAATGGAATGGCATTCTAAAACAAAAGCGTGCACACACACATGCCCATAAAACACTTATTTATAATACTCACCAGGCTCTGTGATGCTCCCTGCTGTTGTAGAGTAAGATAATTAAAAGCTTTTATGGGAATTATATTTCTTTATGGCTCAAAGTTAAAAGAAGTTGTCCGATTACAAGTGGACCATAACCACTTCCTTTAACTTGCTCCGATCAGAGAATACAAAGTGTTATGCGAAACGTTTTGGGTTGAAGTGAGGAGAATCTTTGTGAAAGAAAATAACTTTGGAGCGTACAACATTACACAGTCCTACCATATAAGACAGACTTTTCATTGAGGTTCATCATGGAAAAGTTTCTAAATGTTCTTTGTTAGTATTCAGAGGCAAACTCTTTCACACACACACACACACAACACTATTGTCTGGTGCGATGGATCCTAAACAAATGAATTCTGACAACGCACAGTTGGCTGGGTCCCCTGCTGAACCCCTTCCATGAAGCTGTCTCAACTCTTAGTTCGTCCCAAATGCCACCCTATTTCCCTATGTGGTGCGCTACTTTTGACCAACGCCCATAGGGTTTTGGTCAAAAGTAGTGCAGTATATAGGGAATAGGGTGTAATTTGGGAAGCAGACTCTATGTGTTTCTGAAGGGCCTTGTGACTAATTTCCACGGGAACTTGATGCATTTACCTCTCAATAAACACCTGGCATCCTTAAACCACCATTTTTTAAAGCTAGCGATGAGTGCCCAAGGGAGACAGCTAACTTCAATTGATGACACCGCATCCCCTATCATGGTGGTCCTCTGTAGCTCAGCTGGTAGAGCACGGCGCTTGTAAAGCCAAGGTAGTGGGTTCGATCCCCGGGACCACCCGTACACAAAAAAATGTATGCACGCATGACTGTAAGTCGCTTTGGATAAAAGCGTCTGCTAAATGGCATATTCTTATTATTATTATCATCTGTCACTGAGAGGACGTCTTTTGTCTTTCTTCCCCCCCTCCCTAACAATATGGAGAGGAGGAAATTGGGCTTGCAAAATCGCACACCCCTCTGATTCATTCGAAGCACTTGGTTTGCTAAGTGAATTTCAGCCACTGAGATTCCCTGCATGCAGCACACTTTTTTAAAGACTGAGATTCCCCCCGCCCCCCTCCCCCCATACAGACACACACACACACACACACACACACACACACACACACACACACACACACACACACACACACACACACACAACAGAGCATGTGTGAGCTTCTCTTGCTTCAGCAACTTTTGTCTGTTGGTTTTCATTCATCACTTCTGTCTTTATGTGGCAGCAGTAGTCCCATCAAGAACACATTGTCCTCCTCCTTCTGTGGTGTTGAACTTATTAATAAAAATCCCCCAACTCTTCCTTAGGGGAGACATTTAATAAATGGAAACAAAAGAGAATATGTAATCCATTCATATAAAAAAAAGATGCCAAATGCTATTGTATGTCTTAAATATTCCATTGGAAAAACTAGTTGTACAAAAAGAACTGTCCGTGAAGACAACCCCTTTGCTTGGTTATGGCTAGCCATTTCAATGGTCTTTGTCCCAAAGAAAAGGGGCCCTGGTCAAAAATAGTGCACTAAAAAGTGAACAGGGTTCCAATTGGGACACAGCCCTGTTCCTATTTCCTCTGGTTGATTATGTTATTTCTGCAGTATATCTAATAGAGCCGAGCCTTATAAAAGCTGAAGGACAGACCATGATGCTATGCTAGCCGACAGTTAGCCTTCTAAGATCCTGCTTTCACAGCCTTGAGTCTCTCACAGCCTCATGCATTAAATGTGTACTGTCACTATATATTATACACAGAGTGGTGAAGTTTCCTTCTGCGAATCCCACAAAAACTCGTAAATAAATAGATCTTAGGGGGTATAAAAAGAAGGCCTCACACAGAGACTTGGGTTGCGTCCAAAATGACAACCTCTTCCCTATATATTCCCACAAAGCAAATGATCCAGTGTTAAATCAAACATTACATTTAACACTTGGACAGTGTTTATATTGGTCCACACTTTTGAGTGTTAAATTAACACTGTGCTTATTGTCAATATTAGGAAATGAACACTTCCAGTGTTATGCAATAACACCTCATATTATTTTGAACACTATTAAGTGTATATAGTTTACACCAATGGTATTATGCAATAACACCTCATATAGTATTTTTATCCATTACACCAAGAGGTCCACATTTCTTGACCTTAGGGTTAACCCCCTAAGGTCGATATCCGCGCCCCTACGGAAATCAAATTAGCATAATAAAAGAATCCCCATAAAAATCTGTCAGTTTAAGCTAGAGATATCAGTTTTTTGCATTGGATGCGTCTCAATCCACTTAAGCAAACTGTATCCATCCGCCTAGGTCACACAGCGCATCTGCGGTGAAAGTTGAAAGAGCTGGAGCGGTGTTTGTCAGACCATGAGACATCCCGAAAATCGGTCTTCTCACAAAATCGTCTGTAGCGTCCAAACTATTATGACCTCACTATAGAAAGATGAGACTCTCACGAAAACGATTGTGTTCTCCATTTTGCTCTACGACCACCACAAGCGTCTTGGGACTCGTCTGAATTTGGTACAGCCGTTCTGCCAACTTCTGTCTGAAGTGTCCGAACAGTTTGGGCTACACTCTAAAGGTGAGACTCTCACGAACACGTACATGTCGGTTGTTCTGCTCTAGGATGCCCACAGGCCTCACAAGACTCATCTGAAGGTCCCCCGGTACCAGTTGAAAAATGCTAAAGAATCCTTGGTATGACCTTCTGAAAACAATTCCACATAGCTTAGTAGAACCCTTCCACTCACGGGTGACAAAAATAACTAATATCATTTTCCAGTGTGCCTTGCCTTTTCGAGTGAATTGTAGAGTTACCACCCATGACAGTAACTTTGACAGAGACATGGTTGTTGAATTCTTTCATTTTCAGTCCTGTGGACTGACCACCAAGTGAGATCTTACTGTAAGTCACATTAGGCTGGTTTGCAAAGTGATCTGTCATTCCTATTGGCATCCAGCCAGAGTTAGGACATCCATCAGTTGGAATTTTTAGGAACACTGAGAAAGGATACTTCCTAAATCATTTAAACTGGAACAACCATTTTGTTAACGGATGCAATAAATCTAACTGATTGCATTATTTTAGAAAAATTTATGTTATTTATCTTTATGTAGCATGAGATTGATAAATCAATCAATGTACATGCAAAAACACAGATATGAAAAACAATCCTAAAAAATCTGGTTTTGATGGGAATGTTTTAATCTCCACAGAGTAAAACTGACACAATCACACTCTCACACTCAACACTGGTTATAAACACCAACGCTGGGGGTTATTTTACACCACTGAGTGTTAATTTCACTCTTAGAGAGATCGTTAAACTCCTCAATCAACACTATAAACGTTACACTGAAAAATCAACACTAGGTAACACCATTACCAACCAGGTGCCAAACTCCACCCCGATGGTGTGGCTTGCGAAAGTATTCAACCCCCTTAGCATTTTTCCTATTCTGTTGCCTTAGAACCTGGAATTAAAATGGATTTTTTGGGGGGGTTGTATCATTTGATTTAGACAGAATGGATACGACTTTGAAGATGCAAAATATTTTTTTGTGTGAAACAAACAACAAATAAGAAAAAAAAAAAAGAAAACTTGAGCGTGCTTAACTATTCACCACCTCAAAGTCAATACTTTGTAGAGCCACCTTCTGCAGAAATTACAGCTGCAAGTCTCTTGGGGTATGTCTCTATGAGAATGTCACATCTAGCCACTGGGATTTTTGCCCATTTTACAAGGCAAAACTGCTCCAGGTTCTTCAAGTTGGATGGGTGTGCAATCTTTAAGTCATACGACAGATTCTCAATTGGATTGAGGTCTGGGCTTTGACTAGGCCATTCCAAGACATGTAAAAATGTCCCCTTAAACCACTCAAGTGTTGCTTTAGCAGGATGCTTAGGGTCATTGTCCTGCTGGAAGGTGAACCTCTGCCCAGTCTCAAATGTCTGGAAGATTGAAACAGGTTCCCCTCAAGAAGTTCCCTGAATTTAGCGCCATCCATCATTCCTTCAATTCTGACCAGTTTCCCAGTCCCTGCCGATGAAAAACATCCACACAGCATGATGCTGCCACCACCATGCATGGGGATGGTGTTCTCGGGGTGATGAGGGGTGTTGGGTTTGCGTCAGACGTAGCATTTTCCTTGATGGCTAAAAAGCTCAGTTTTAGTCTCATCTGACTAGAGTACCTTCTTCCATATGTTTGGGGAGTCTCCCACATGCCTTTTGGCGAACACCAAACGTGTTTGCTTATTTTTTTCTTTAAGCAATGGCTTTCTTTCTGGCCACTCTTCCGTAAAGCCCAGCTCTGTGGAGTGTACGGCTTAAAGTGGTCCTATGGACAGATACTCCAATCTCTGCTGTGGAGCTTTGCAGCTCCTTCAGTGTTATCTTTGGTCTCTTTGTTGCCTCTCTGATTAATGCCCTCCTTGCCTGGTCCGTGAGTTTTGGTGGGCGGCCTTCTCTTGGCAGGTTTGTTGTGGTGCCATATTCTTTCAATTTTTTAATAATGGATTTAATGGTGCTCCGTGGGATGTTCAAAGTTTCTGATATTTTTCTATAACCTAACCCTGATCTGTACTTCTCCACAACTTTGTCCCTGACCTGTTTGGAGAGCTCCTTGGTCTTTATGGTGCCGCTTGCTTGGTGGTGCCCTTTCTCTCTGAGTTGGGTATCTCCGGCGCGGCTCACTCTTGGATTGCGTCCTACCTGACAGGTCGCTCCTACCAGGTGGCATGGCGAGAATCTGTCTCTGCACCACGTGCTTTCACCACTGGTGTCCCCCAGGGCTCAGTTCTAGGCCTTCTCCTATTCTCTCTATACACCAAGTCACTTGGCTATGTCATATCCTCACATGGTCTCTCCTATCATTGCTATGCAGACGACACACAATTAATCTTCTCCTTTCCCCCTTCTGATAACCAGGTGGCGAATCGCATCTCTGCATGTCGGGCAGTCATATCAGTGTGGATGTCGGATCACCACCTCAAGCTGAACCTCAGCAAGACGGAGCTGCTCTTCCTCCTCTGGGAAGGACTGCCCGCTCCATGATCTTGCCATCATGGTTGACAACTCCGTTGTGTCCTCCTCTTAGAGTGCAAAGAACCTTGGCGTGACCCTGGACAACACCCTGTCGTTCCCCACTAACATCAAAGCGGTGACCCGATCCTGTAGGTTCATGCTCTACAACATTCGCAGAGTACGACCCTACCTTACACAGGAAGCGGCACAGGTCCTAATCCAGGCACTTGTCATCTCCCGTCTGGACTACTGCAACTCGCTGTTGGCTGGGCTCCCTGCCTGTGCCATTAAACCCCTACAACTCATCCAGAACGCTGCAGCCCGTCTGGTGTTCATCCATCCCAAAGTACTCTCACGTCACCCCGCTCCTCCGCACACTCCACTGGCTTCCAGTTGAAGCTCGCATCTGCTACAAGACCATGGTGCTTGCCTACGGAGCTGTGAGGGGAACGGCACCTCCTTACCTTCAGGCTCTGATCAGTCCTTACACCCAAACGAGGGCATTGCGTTCTTCCACCTCTGGCCTGCTGGTCCCCCTACCTCTGCGGAAGTACAGTTCCCATTCAGCCCAGTCAAAACTGTTCGCTGCTCTGGCACCCCAATGGTGGAACAAGCTCCCTCACGACGCCAGGACAGCGGAGTCACTGACCACCTTCCGGAGACACTTGAAATCCTACCTCTTTAAGGAATACCTGGGATAGTATAAAAGTAATCCTTCTACCCCCCCCTTACCCCACAAAAATAAAACACAAAAAAAAAAAATATATATTTTACATTCAATAAAAAAAATAAAAAAAACGAATACTTTATTGTTATTATTTTTTATATACTCTAAAAATAAAACATTAAAATATTAGAAAAAAATATATATAAAAAATATATATATTGTAAAGTGGTTGTCCCACTGGCTATCATAAGGTGAATGTGTCACGAATTCGGCCGAGACTGCTCCTCCTCCTTGCACGGGCAGGCTTCGGCGTTCGTCGTCCCCGGAGTACTAGCTACCACCGTTGGATGTTTCGATGTTTGTTTGGTTTGGTCTGTCTGTTGCACCTGTGTCCGTTTGTGTCTAATTATGTGACCTATAAATGTCCTGCTTTGTGTAGGTGAGATTGTGTGTTATTGTCCGCCTGTCCGTTGGTGCTGTGTATTTTGCTCTTATCTATTTTGTTTATTTACGCACAGTTTGCGTAATCGCTCGCCTCCGTTTTGTTGAGGCCCGTTTTTGTATTGTCGTGTTTCTGTCCAGTAAAGTCTGTTGTACTAAGCTTCTGTGTCCTGCGCCTGACTCCACACCACATCCACATCAGCCACTGACAGAATAACACACCACCATGGAGTCAGCAGGAGCAGCGGCGGCACCCAAGTCGCTGCAGGTGGAACTCTACCTGGCCACCATACACCCGGCGCCCTCGGGATACGAGAGCGTCTCCGCCCTCATCTCCTGTCTCTCCGGCAAGGCGTTGGAGTGGGCCAACGCGAATGGAGGGGAATAGACGCCGCCACCATCACCTACGCGGAGTTTTCCCGCCGCTTCAGGGCAGTATTCGACCATCCACCTGAGGGGAAGGCGGCGGGGGAGCGTCTGTTCCACCTCCGACAGGGGAAGAGGAGTGCACAGGAGTTCGCCCTGGAGTTCCGGACTCTAGCGGCGGATGCGGGGTGGAATGAGAGGGCCCTCATCGACCACTATCGATGCAGCCTACGTGAGGACGTTCGTCGTGAGCTGGCCTGCAGGGACACCAACCTATCTTTCGACCAGTTGGTGGACATGTCCATCCGTCTCGACACCCTGCTGGCTACCCGCGGACGTCCCGAATGGGGGCCGTCCATTCCATCCTCCAGCGCCTCCGAGCCGATCCCTATGGAGCTCGGGGGTGCTGGTGCTAGAGAGAGGAGGAGAGAGAACCCGAGGGGGGCCGTCCCCTGCACCAACTGTGGCCGTGGAGGGCACACTGCAGCTAGGTGCTGGGGAGGGTCTCCTGGGAGAGGGGACAACAGGTCACGCACTGGGGAGTCATTTCAGGTGAGTAGGCGCCCCACTTACCCAGAGCTCTCTGTTGTTCACCTGTGTATACCTGTGAGATTTCCACAGGTGGCACCTCATTCCCAGCATAAGGCGCTAGTAGATTCAGGCGCAGCTGGGAATTTTGTTGATCGTAAATTTTGTTCAAGGTTAGGAATTCCCCTCCGGCCGGTGGAAGCCCCCTTCCCTGTCAATGCCCTAGACAGCCGGCCGCTGGGGTCGGGGTTGATTAGAGAAGTCACAGCACCACTTAAGATGACTACGCAGGGGGGTCATGAGGAGACCATTCAGTTATATCTGATCGACTCTCCTGCGTATCCCGTGGTGCTGGGGCTTCCCTGGTTAATCGCCCATGATCCTACCATTTCGTGGCAACAGAGGGCTCTTATGGAGTGGTCGGCCCAGTGTGTAGGGAGATGTCTAGGTGTTTCCGTAGGGCTGACCTCGGTGGAGAGTCCGAACCAAGTGCCCGCAATGCGCATTCCCCCTGAATATGAGGATTTAGCACTCGTGTTCAGCAAGACAAGGGCAACACGGTTGCCACCTCATAGACTGGGGGATTGTGCGATAGACCTCCAAACAGGAGCCGCACTCCCGCGGAGCCATGTGTATCCCCTGTCTCAAGAGGAGACAGTGGCTATGGAGACTTACATAGCCGAGTCCTTGAGACAGGGACACATACGGACCTCCACTTCCCCGGTTTCCTCGAGTTTCTTCTTTGTGAAGAAGAAGGACGGGGGTTTGCGCCCGTGTATTGATTACCGTAGTCTCAATCAGATCACGGTTAAATACAGTTATCCTCTTCCTCTGATTGCGAGTATGATTGAATCATTACGCGGAGCGCGGTTCTTCCCAAAGTTGGATCTCAGGAGCGCGTACAACCTGGTGCGCATTAGGGAGGGAGATGAATGGAAAACAGCATTCAGCACCACCTCGGGTCATTATGAATATCTCGTCATGCCATACGGGTTAATGAATGCTCCTTCAGTCTTCCAATCCTTTGTGGACGAGATCTTCCGGGACATGCATGGGCAGGGTGTGGTGGTGTACATCGACGACATCCTAGGGTACTTTTCTACACGAGCCGAGCATGTAGCCCTGGTGCGCCGAGTGTTGGGGAGGCTGTTGGAGCATGACTTGTATGTCAAGGCAGAGAAATGCTTGTTTTTCCAGGAGTCCATCTCCTTTTTGGGTTATCGGTTGTCCGCGTCAGGTGTGAAGATTGAGGTTGACCGTGTGTCAGCCGTGCGTAATTGGCAAACTCCAACCACTGTTAAAGAGGTGCAGCAGTTTTTGGGTTTTGCTAATTACTACCGGAGGTTTATCCGGGGCTTTGGACAGGTGGCAGCTCCCATTACGTCCCTGCTGAAGGGGAGCCCGGTGCATTTGCAGTGGTCAGCTGAAGCGGACAGGGCATTTGTTAAACTGAAGAACCTGTTCACTTCGGCTCCGGTGCTGGCGCATCCGGACCCCGCTTTACCATTCCAAGTAGAGGTGGACGCGTCAGTGGCCGGTATTGGGGCAGTACTGTCGCAACGGTCCGGCACGCCACCTAAACTCCGCCCCTGTGCGTTCTATTCTAAGAAGCTCAGCCCGGCGGAGCGAAATTATGACGTAGGGGACAGGGAGCTGTTAGCCGGGGTTCAGGCCCTAAAGGTGTGGAGGCATTGGCTTGAGGGGGCTCAACACCCTTTCCTCATTCTGACTGACCACCGTAACCTGGAGTACATCCGGGCAGCTAGGAGATTAAACCCTCGTCAGGCTAGGTGGAATATGTTTCTATCCCGGTTCATTTTTAAAATAACGTACATCCCAGGGTCCCAGAACGGTAAGGCAGACGCCCTGTCCCGGCGGTATGACACAGAGGAGAGGTCCATTGAGCCCACTCCCATACTGCCGGAGTCTTGTCTGGTGGCTCCGGTGGTGTGGGAGGTCGATGCGGAGATCGAGCGGGCGTTACGTACCAACCCTACTCCCCCAGAGTGTCCTGTGGGGCGGACGTACGTTCCGCTCGAGGTTCGTGATCGGCTTATTTATTGGGCTCATACGTTACCCTCCTCTGGACATCCAGGTATTGGCCGGACAGTGCACTGCCTTAGCGTGAAATACTGGTGGTCAACGTTAGCTAGGGATGTGAGGGTTTATGTCTCCTCCTGCTCGGTGTGCGCCCAGTGTAAGGCGCCTAGACACCTGCCCAGGGGGAAGTTACATCCCCTGCCCGTTCCACAACGACCATGGTCTCACCTCTCGGTGGACTTTGTGACCGACCTTCCCCCCTCCCAGGGGAATACCACCATTTTGGTCGTTGTGGATCGGTTTTCTAAGGCCTGTCGTCTCCTCCCAATGCCGGGTCTCCCTACTGCCCTACAGACCGCTGAGGCACTATTTACCCACGTCTTCCGGCACTACGGGGTTCCCGAGGATATAGTGTCTGACCGAGGTCCCCAGTTCACCTCCAGAGTCTGGGGGGCGTTCATGGAACGCTTGGGGGTCTCGGTGAGCCTTACCTCGGGTTGCCACCCAGAGAGCAATGGGCAGGTAGAACGAGTTAACCAGGATGTGGGTAGGTTTCTGATGTCACGAATTCGGCCGAGACTGCTCCTCCTCCTTGCTCGGGCAGGCTTCGGCGTTCGTCGTCCCCGGAGTACTAGCTACCACCGTTGGATGTTTCGATGTTTGTTTGGTTTGGTCTGTCTGTTGCACCTGTGTCCGTTTGTGTCTAATTATGTGACCTATAAATGTCCTGCTTTGTGTAGGTGAGATTGTGTGTTATTGTCCGCCTGTCCGTTGGTGCTGTGTATTTTGCTCTTATCTATTTTGTTTATTTACGCACAGTTTGCGTAATCGCTCGCCTCCGTTTTGTTGAGGCCCGTTTTTGTATTGTCGTGTTTCTGTCCAGTAAAGTCTGTTGGACTAAGCTTCTGTGTCCTGCGCCTGACTCCACACCACATCCACATCAGCCATTGACAGAATGTACCAATTTGTAAGTCGCTCTGGATAAGAGCGTCTGCTAAATAATAATAATAAATGCTTAGTGGTGTTGCAGACTCTGGGGTCTTTCAGAACAGGTGTATATATACTGAGATCATGTGACAGACACTTAGATTGCACACAGGTGGTCTTTATTTAACTAATTATGTGACTTCTGAAGGTAATTGGTTGCATCAGATCTTATTTAGGGGCTTTATAGCAAAGGGGGTGAATACATGTGCACGCACCACTTTTCCATTATTTACAAGTTATTTTTTTCATTTCACTTCAACAATTTTGACTATTTTGTGTATGTCCATGACATGAAATCCAAATAAAAATCCATTTAAATGACAGGTTGTAATGCAACAAAATAGGAAAAATGCCAAGGGGGATGAATATTTTTGCAAAGCACTCTGGTAGGGCTCTGGTAAAAAGTAGTGCACTATATAGGTTATAGGGTGCCATTTGGGACGTAGCCTTGGCAGCCACCTAGAAGGCCACCCTTGCAAAAGTATATTTCAGTAACTACACATGGACAGTAAATTACTCAACTCAAGGCAGATGTACTGCCACTATATTCAGGGACGGAGACAGCAAAATATACACTTGACTCCCGCTCTGCAGGGACAAAGGAGTCAACAACAGTAAGGGGGAAAAGTTGAGAGAATCCATGAAGCTTCCTTCCACGACCTTCGATGTTAGGGTGCGTCCCAAATTACACCCTATTCTCTACGTAGTGCACTACTTTTGACCAGGCCCTGCTCAAAAGCAATGCACTACATAGGGAATAGGGTGCCATTTTGGAGTCACATAAATAAATGAATGACAAATGGTGTTTCTCCATGATCAAACTAGCGGGGACGCATCGCATAAAGCTTTTTGATTTATCTTAAGCTGATCAGTATAAATGTGAGCGGGGTGGATGACATTACTCATGAAGACACATTCTTTTCTCCAACCAACAAAACGGACTAAACGTAATGAGGATGGATCTCTATAGGAAGATAGAAAACGTCTGGGGAAGAGGTTGCAATGCTAAAAACTGTTATAAATGCACTCCAAGGTTGCGACCTAAATGGCACACTATTCCTTATTGGTCCTTGTCAAAAGTAGTGCACTATAGGGAATAGGGTGCCATTTTGGAGGCAGCCTAAGATAAATACACTGTCCCATAGTTCAGTTGCCTCTCCTTGAGGCAAACCCCCAAAAGGTGTTGCAGCTACAATCCAAGAAGCTTTATTATCTATTTTGGAAAGAAATTATGGGAAATGTTTGCCGGTGTGCTTGTGTTGAATAATAATAGCGGAATGTCAATCATTGGATTGGTAGGATATTTACCCATGACAATACATGCTAATATCATTCTACAACTCAATAAGATTGTTTTCAAAGTGTCAAACACAGATATGGAGCAAAGGTCACCATTACTCATGCTGGGCAAAACTTTTTCCACAGATATTTTAATTGACCTCAGGTAATACCAAGATAATAATGGACAGAATAAACATGTGTATTTTCTCCCACGTGAGCCGCGGCTGCCCACAGTGTACTGTGAATGTGATAGGTCATCTTCGTATTTGACTTCACTGACATTGGCACTGGCTGACTATGGGTTAGCCTCGGGGGCATGGCTGGACACACACACACACACATATACATAACTTGTAATTCTCTGAGGGAGCTGGAGAGTGTGGCTCGCTGCCGATTATGGGTTGAATCAGTGGGAGGAAACGACCTGTCTGACCCTGATTGACCACACACACACGGCCACACACACATTCATCTCTCATATGATAGTGATACAGCACATCCATATGCATGACCCTCTCACAAATTAATGAAACCAGCCTGAGAGGCTGCTGGCATTCCATTAGTTAGTTATTTCTCTCTCTCTCTCTCTCTCTCGCTCTCTCTCTCTCTCTCTCTCTCTCTCTCTCTCTCTCTCTCTCTCTCTCTCTCTCTCTCTCTCTCTCTCTCTCTCTCTCTCTCTCTCCACATCTCTCCTCCACAAACCTCTTATTCTCTTTCCCCTTCTCTCCATTTCCCTCACTCCCTCCTCCCTCTCTCCTTTGCTCTCTCCCTACCCAGCCTATTTCCACTTCAGGTTGTCAGGGATGAGAGGAGGCAGTCTGTGGAGTGTGTGTGTGTGTGTGTGTGTGTGCTTGTGTGTCTGTGTGGAGATCCATGCAGAACGTTTTTATCTCACTCTTCACCCACAGTGCAGACACTAATAGGTGTTAAGATTATATTTTTCTCCTTGTTTCTCCCTGCTTTACAGTACTACAAGAGGTTCTTAAAAGGGGCAACCTGGGATTGGTACATCTACTCGTGAAGAATATAAGTTATAAATGCCTCACAGGGTGGCTTTGTTGTTTTTGGAATCCCAGATTGCTTCTTTAATTCAACATTCGGTCAATGACACGTTGTGACAATAAACTAAGTCCTGCATTGTACCTAAGTATCACCGGTTGTGATGCAAATAGCCCAGTGTGTCAGGACCCTTTGGAGAGAACAGACACTTGTCCCCACCCATTTAAAAGCATTGGATAGGTGTAAAAATGAATGTCCACCACCAGTCCACACCTGGGGAAAAAGGACTGACAATAGGGACCATTTTGGCTCTCCAAGTAGGCCTGAGTACAGTGGGTGGAACCACTTCCTCCCTTAGCCACCATTTTGGATGTCCCAGTGGGCCTGAGATTACAGTGGGTGGCACCACTTCCTCCCTTAGCCGCCATTTTGGATCTCCCAGTGGGCCTGAGTTGTGTGGTCCAGTGCCAGTAAAACACTAGCCTCCATTAACTCCCAGTGAAGGCTGTGGTCTATTACCGCTGGCACGACACTCAGCCTTAAAGCACCGTAAATCAGCCGCGCGGCACTCTATTAAGGCATACTGAAACAGAGGACAGTGGAACCAACGCAGCCTGGTCGTGATTTAGTGGGATGATGGGGAGGGCAAGAGTGTGTTTTTTTTTGTGTGTGTGTGTGTTTGTGCGTGTATGTGGGTGGGTGCATCCCACTCCACTAGAAAAGGAACTTAAGTTGAGTCAGTGCAGCAGGAGAATGTGTCTGGAGAATGAGTGTGGAGTAAGACAAAGTGTGCTTCAGAAAAGTCACCATATTTCATATGTAAGGTACTGGTTAAAAGCAGTTCACTAATTAAGGAATAGGGTTCCATTTGGGACACACTCAAAGAAACCATGGGAAGAGGGTGAGGTCTGGGAAGGTTGCTTGGCCTGGCCTGAACCCACAATAATAATGTTATCTCAATGAAAAACGAACTACAGTGTCGGTACAAATCTAATCAAGGAGGCAGACAGACCGTGAAGTGCCCAGAGTACATGAAGAAATAGTACAATGTACCAAGTCTGGAGTTGGACCCAAACACAGAGTTTGTTGCGCAGAGTATAGCTAAATGTCTGCACTCCAGACTTAGTTGATCACAAAGCAGCACGCACGCACACACACACACACACACACACACACACACACACACACACACACACACACACACACACACACACACACACACACACACACACATACCCTCTCTTTCTCCATCCTGCTGTGTCCCTCCTCCCTGTAGCTGCTACCTGCTGGTTGCTTTACATTGTCCCCGCTGTGAGTTCTGTGTGTGTACACTTTAGTCCTGCCTCTTCCTACATGAATTCCAATTAGAATTCCAACAAAGCCTCTGTCTGCATCTCATTACTGTGAAACGGTGTGTGTGTGTGTGACAGCAGAGCAGACATATGGAGTAAGTTATTAGCCAGCACTGTCAAGCCTTTATCGTTAAAGATGCCTCTCATTATGGAAGTCGATGTAAACAACACACTTGACTAAGTTGGGAAAAGTGAATTAAATCTTGGGTTGTCAAAAAGCCACATGGCGTCCTCATTCGGTGACGCACAATAGATCAGGTGCTGTCTGTACCACGCATCTCAGAGTGTGTGCTGATCTATAATAAGTTCCTCTCTGTCTATGTAATCTTATTCATTGTGATCAAAAAGGCCAAACTAATCCTAGATCAACACTACTCTGAGACACTTGATATATAAGGCCCCAGGTAAAAGTACGAGTTAATACCAGAGAAAATACCCTTTTCTATGAAAATGTGAGAATATTTCATTATTATAACTTTCTCAACATATACTTTAAAAATACATTTCCCCTCCAAAACCTGCTAATACTTCCGCTGGTTCACTCACACACTTGCCTCCTAAACCTGGCAGAGACTGGGTGCATCCCAAATGGCACCCCATTCCCTATATAGTGCAATACTTTTGACCAGGGCCCATAGGGCTATGGTCAAAAGTAGTGCACTGTATAGAGAATAGGGTGCCATTAGAGACACAACCAGTGTGTATACTATATATTATGACATCTCAGCTTGCCTTTGGGCCCCCGGGCCCTTACACCCACGGCAGAGAGGAGTCCATCAATCCCGGGTCGAGCTGCAGAGCACCGGCTACAAGACCTGCATGGGCAAGAGGCAGGTGTGGGCCGGTCAATAAAATCAATTTAGCTCCTCAATTATTAACTTAATCGCTGGGTCATTGCTTTGCGGTTCTAAGGTGGTTCTGAGTGTGTGTGTGTGTGTGTGTGTGTGTGTGAGAGAGAGAAAGAGAGAGAGAGATTATGTGTGTGTGTGTGTGTGTGTGCATATTGCAGACAGAGAGAAAGAGACCGAAAGAGAGTTCGAAAGACAAAGTGAAGTTGAAGTAACAGTATTTACACCACAGATAGAATCACCCACTCAATGCCCACTCATTAACACTACTCCAGCTTGTTAGCACGGATCTTTTCGAAAAGCTCTCATTCTGACCTCCCGTTATCGATCCAGAGTTCCATGACAACAAATCATTCCTGGGAAACAAATGTGTTTTCGTCTCAACGTATAGGCCAAGCGATTAGCCACAAGTAGATGTGAAACAATCGATCAAGAGCTAAAAATATGCGTTCCAAATGGCACCCTTCATAGGGTACTACTTTTGACCAGGGCCCATAGGGAACAGGGTGCCATTTGGGAAGCACATTAGTTAGCAGGAATGAACAGATCAGGGTTAAGAGTAATCCAACCACAGCAAGAGCAATGTGAAGCACTTGAGAGGAAAGCAGTTGTAATGACTGCTTTATCGATGACCCAAAGGAATGGTGGCCAAACTGAGAAATTCCTCTCACACCATCCCCATGAGAATGGCTTCCGTTGGCCACTTTGGCTTCTATTTCCTTGGTGGAATAGACTGATTTGTTGCTCCCTGTGCACTGTGAACCCATGGCTCACTCCTCTAGTATGTGAACCGCAGCACAGAGCACACCTGCCCCCTTCTGAGACTCAACCGTGATGCGTATCTTTTTGCAAAAGCATCACAATGTCATGCATATAAACTGATACCAGGCTGGAGACTCACTTGCACTGCCTAGCCACAGCACTGCTTCTATTCAATGAGATAGAGTTGACATTACATTGAAGGTTCTGCTCTCTCACCCACGTTTAACAGGTTTAGCTCAGTTGGTAGAGCATGGCACTTGCCGGACTGAGCCTCTCGAAGACCTATCTATCTTTCTTTCATGAGTTTATTTTTGTACGCAGCACCTGCAGGTTATTGGATGTGCGTACACTGTGTTTGAAACTGGGCTGAAAACCTGAAAACTCAATGCTGATGTGAAAATATCTGATATGATTATTTCTCAAGGTGATTATTTCTAAGAATTGGCTCTTAGCCAACGGACAGTATAATTCCAGGAAGACACTCTCTCTCTCTCTCTCTCTCTCTCTCTCTCTCTCTCTCTCTCTCTCTCTCTCTCTCCGCTCTCTCTCCCGCTCTCTCTCCCGCTCTCTCTCTCCCGCTCTCAATTCAATTCAATTCAATAGACTTTATTGACATGGCAAGTAAAATTACTTACATTGTCAAAGTATAGATATAACAAAAATGGTGGGCCCAACACCAATAATAGTAGTAGTAGTGGAAATGGGATTACCATTAACAGCAACTACAACAACAATATTAATGAGAATAACAATACATTAAAGCAATAGTAGTCAACCAATCTCAACATGACTGAGAAGACACAGTACATGGTATGAAAGCCAAAACAGAACAGGAAATATTATTGACATTACATTACACTTTTCACTGGCTGTCCCTCAGGTTGTGGCAGGAGGACACATATTTGGCTGCCAAAATTGCACATTTTGGCTTTTCACCCAATAAATATTGGATTTTTCTTCCTCTTTTATAGTTTCAAATTCTTTGTACTTAATGATAATATTGGGAAAAAAAGATTCTCTTAGGTCTGAGTATTTTTCACAGTGTAGTAGGAAATGCAGCTCTCTCTCTACCTCTCCCCGGAGGCAGAGTGAGCACAGCCTGTCCTCTCTGGGCAGCCAGGTTTGCCTCTGACGACCGGTCTCTATAGCCAGACTGTGCTCACTGAGTCTGAACCTAGTCATTGTTTTCCTCAGTTTTCTATCAGTCACAGTGGTCAGATGGTCTGCCACCATGTACTGTCTGTTTAGAGCCAAATAGCATTGAAGTTTACTTTGATTTTTTGTGGTGTCTTTCCAATAGGTGATATATTTTTATTTTTGCTTTGTGATGATTTGGTTGGGCCAGATTTTCTGAGTGCTGTCCTGAGGCTCTATGAGGTTGGTTTTGGTTAGTGAACTGAGCCTCAGAACCAGCTGGCTGAGGGGACTCTTCTCTTGTTTCATCTCTTGACCTAGTAGAGCTGTGTGATGGAATGTTTTGGGGTCACTTGTTTTTAGGTGGTTGTAAAATTTGATGGCTCTTTTTTCTATTCGAATAAGGAGGGGGTATTGGCCCAATTCTGCTCTACATGCGTTATTTGGAGTTTTTCTTTGCACTTGCAATACAGTCTTGCAAAACTCTGCATGCAGTATTTCGATTGGATGTTTGTCCCATTTGGTTAATTCAGTATTAGAGAGCGGACCCCATACTTCGCTGCCATATAGAGCAATTGGTTCTATAACTGGAAAATTTTGAATGGCATAGAATGCTCTTCTTGCTTTGTCTCTCAGCTCATTCACAGCCATGTGAAAGCTACCTGTGTTGCTGATATTTAGTCCTAGATATGTGTAATTTTTGGTGTGTTCTAATAGAACTGTGTCCAAATAGAATGTATATTTGTCATCCTGATTTCCGGACCTTTTTTGGAATGTCATTATATTCGTTTTTTTTAGATAAACGGTCAGGGCCCAGGTCTGACAGAATCTGTGCAGATGATCTAGATGCTGCTGTAACCCCTCCTTAGTGGGAGACAGTAGCACCAGGTCATCTGCGTACAGCAGACACTTGATTTCAGTGTTGTGTAGGGTGAGACCAGGTGCTGCCGATTGTTCTAATGTTTTTGCCAATTCATTAATGTAGATGTTAAATAGTGTTGGACTTATTGGGCAGCCCTGTTTCACTCAACGTCCCTGAGAGAAGAAGTCCCTGAGAGAAGAAGTCTTCCCTGAGAGAAGAAGTCTCTCTCTCTCTCTCCCGCTCTCTCTCTGTCTCTAAATCATTCACTATTCACCTCTAAGCTTCAACAGATAGCGGCTCCGATTAAGTCGTCATGGCAACACGTCGCTAACCGCTGTAGCTAAACGAGGCATGTGCAGGCACGTTTGGTTTAATTAGTGTCATGAGTTTGATAAGGTCGCCATGGAAACCAGTAAGGGCCACTCCAACGTGTCTTTCAGTTGTGTCCCAATGGCACCCTATTCCCTATTTATTGCACTACTTTTGACCAGAGCCCAGGTGTTCTGGTCAAAAGTGTGTTCTGCAAAGAATAGTAAACTATTTACGACGCAGCCTTACTGCCTTGCTACTGTTAAGAACACTATTCTGAAAATCATTTCTATTGGAATGGGGCCTCCAGGTACCTTCTTAGTGATTGATATCTGGGCCCCTAAGCCATCAAATCGGCCATGGGTGCCTTGAGACACTTATGATGGTTCAAATGTATAGCCTATTCAACCCCCAGAGCAACCTTGATTTAATATTTTGGGACTAGACATGGAATGATGAATCAACGAACAGATAAGGAAGAGTATAAATGCCCACCTTCCTTAGGAGGGGGCATATTATTAGAACCTTGCAGAAGTGTTGTTTTGGTCTCCCTGTGCACAGCTCTGTCTAATAAAACTCTTAAATATAGAAACTGTTCACCTTATCGTTCATATCCAGCATTTCTCCACACCTTGACCAGTTTTAAATTCCTAACATTTGCTGTTGCAAGAAGGGTGGGACCGGAGGACACGTGACAAAAGAGGTGAGTGCTTTTTCATATTAATTTAGAATTATATGAATTTGATGTAATCGCACCACCTCACATGTAAAGTTAATGTTAAAAGTCCTAATGTCACGTGTCTCTGTCTGTGACCCGACCAATGTGGTAAAGAACAGAAGTGAATCTGATAACTGTGGTGTGTAAATGTGAAAAGCATTGATAAGTGTGTCTTCATTTATTTCTGGGTTGCATGCTGCATGACTGTCTGTTTGTTTATGTCACAAGAGAGCTCTTTTGGCAACTTTTGGGTTTAGTGTATTGCAATACAATCACGGTAACTAGAGCGAAGGATTAAATTGAAGCTCTGTCCGACAGATATAGCTGAGGTGAATGATTCAATTGAAGTCTCAGCAGGAGGAATCTCCATAAGAGAACCGGAAGAAACTCCACAAGAGAACTGGAGGAAACTCCATAAGAGAACCAGAAGAAACTCCACAAGAGAACCGGAGGAAACTCCATAAGAGAACCGGAAGAAACTCCACAAGAGAACTGGAGGAAACTCCATAAGAGAACCGGAGGAAACTCCATATAAAGCACTGTCCTGATTATTCCAGATACACCGTAAGCAGGATGAAAATGGGTATGCATGTGCCGGCAATGTGTGGTTGAAAGTATGACCGAATGTGTGATTGACTGAGTGCGTATGATTTAAGATGAAGGCAACGGTGCGTGCTGCAATAGCTGGAAGCTGCAGTCTACTGTGATAGATAGTGGCATACAGTGGCTTGCAAAAGTATTCACCCCCCTTGGCATTTTTCCTATTTTGTTGCCTTACAACCTGGAATTTAAATGGATTTTTGGGGGGTTTTATTATTTGATTTACACAACATGCCTACCACTTCGAAGATGCAAAATATGTTTTATTGTGAAACAAGAAATAAGACAAAAAAAACTGAAAACTTGAGCGTGCATAACTATTCACCCCCCCAAAGTCAATACTTTGTAGAGCCACCTTTTGCAGCAATTACAGCTGCAAGTCTCTTGGGGTATGTCTCTATAAGCTTGGCACATCTAGCCACTGGGATTTTTGCCCATTCTTCAAGGCAAAACTGCTCCAGCTCCTTCAAGTTGGATGGATTCCACTGGTGTACAGCAATCTTTAAGTCATACCACATATTCTCAACTGGATTGAGGTCTGGGCTTTGACTAGGCCATTCAAATAAAATCAAATTATATTTGTCACATACACGTGTTTAGCAGATGTTATAGAGGGTGTAGCGAAATGCTTGTAGCTCCGACAGTGCAGTAATATCTAACAAGTATTAACTAACAATTTCACAACATATACCTAATACACACAAAACTAGTAAGGAATGGAATTTAAGAAAATATACATGGACAAGCAATGACAGAGCGGCAGGACTAAGATACAGTAGAATATTATAGAATAGAATGCAGTATATACTGAGATGAGTAGTGCAAGATATGTAAACATTATTAAAAAGACTGTAAACATTATTAAAGTGACTAGTGTTCCATTTCTTAAAGTGGCTAGTGATTTCAATAGGCTGGTGCAGCCTCTAATGTGCTAGTGATGGCTATTTAACAGTCTGATGGTCTTGAGATAGAAGCTGTTTTCCATTCTCTCGGTCCCAGCTTTGATTCACCTGTACTGACCGGATGATAGCGGGGTGAACAGGCAGTGATTCACCTGTACTGACCGGATGATAGCGGGGTGAACAGGCAGTGGCTCAGGTGGTTGATGTCCTTGATTATCTTTTTGACCTTCCTGTGGCATCGGGTGCTGTATTTGTCTTGGACAGCTCAAATACAAGCGACGATAAGGGGTCACTAAAGACCTGAGCAAAGATGAATTGGATGGGTAGAATGCAATGTCCCGGACCAATGGAATAGCTGGTGGTCGGGGCTGAAGAAATGCAAAGGCAAAAATGCAGTAATATGAATTGCTTTGTGGTATGAACGCAAGACACGTAAATACGATGGAATAAAATCTACCCTTAAGAAAGGTTACTTTGGGAAAAAGAATAGTAGCAAAACAGTAGCAAACTATACACCCCTATATTCCTATGGCATTAAGCCTATGAAGATATATGCAGATTTATGCAAAGTGAAGTTGTTATAGTTCATAGAAGTTTCTCTCCCTTTTCCCCCTGTTCGATATTCTATTCTTTTGGCACGGTGGAAAAAGTTACTTGTTATCTAAACATTCTAAAACACCTGCCAAAATGGAGAAAGAGTGGTGAGACATGAATGGCCAGCCAGGTGATGGTTGGAGTTTTTGGGTCGGGAAAACAAGTCAGATAAGGCAGCCATGTTGATACTGTATGTGAACGTTTTAGCTCTTCTCGAGTTGTCTGCTTGTGATTGGTTTTGTAAAGGGGTAAGGAGTAGTTCAAATGATACAGTTACTACGTTTTAATTGGTGAAACCCTACCTCTATAAGGAATACCTGGAAAGTAATCCTTCTACCCCCACCCCCCCATAAAATAAAAAAGTGGTTGTCCCACTGGCTATCATAAGTTGAATGCACCAATTTGTAAGTCGCTCTGGATAAGAGTGTCTGCTAAATGATGTAAATGTAAATGTAAATGTGGCTGATGTTGTTTACGATTTGGGAATGTTACTAATCTTCAACATAATAGACATTAATGAATATAGAGTAATGTAATATAACTATTCTAGTGTTGGGAGCCACACTTGGGGCTCCGATTTTTTTTTACAAAGACCTAAATGGAAATACAGAAGACAGCCCAGCGCAAAGTGGGCTACTTAAAAGGTAATATACAGTGTATTTGTTTATCTGGAATGATATATAATGAAAAGGGGTTCAACATGGATCTATAATAAATGGTATAGTGAATTTGATTAACATGGGTTAGTAGAATAAGGATTTAGGCGTATAGGAATAAAATAAATGACTAAAGGTTTTTACAGAAACGTGATTCATGGTACTCATGGTCTGTCAGTCGCAGTCAAGTGTAATGAGTGTTGACAATATAATATGTTATTAGTAGCTTTCAGCAAGCACCCTAATAATGTAATATCGTAGTATTTGAAGCTAAGGTTTCAATACAAGGTCACACAACGAATACGAGTGTTGACAGCATTTGCTTTCTATTGTTTGCGTTTCTACTGATTTTGCCATGGGGTGGATAGATATTTCTTCAGTTTTAAAGCTAATTTCCTTAAATGCTACACATTTTGCCATGGCTTATGCCATGTTAATAATATCTGAATGAGAGTGACTAAGGAAATCAATGGGGGGCCCCTGGAGGTCAAGGCCCCTGGGCACGTGCCCTGCATGACAGGTTGGTATTCAACCATGATTTCTACAAGTTTAGATAGTTGGCTAGACTAATTTACCAATCAAAAATTGTTAGCTGACATGGCTAATTGAGTGACTGTCAGTGACTGACACAACAAAAGAAAGATTGTTGATGCACAACCAAATTTCTAAATTGCACCTTGTGTATTCTATTATTCGAACTCTGAACAGTAAGTTGAAAAGGAGGGTGTTACATAGGTCTAGCAGTACCGAGTACATAATATTTAGGACTGAATAAGATTGAGAATTTTGAATTTTTAGGACTGATGAAGATAGCATAGTGAAAACTAACAAAATGTATTTGTTCTCTTCTAGGACTGATTGAATGTCCAGTACCAAGTATTCTGATGAGTTTAACACTGAGTCTATATCTCTCCCTTTGAAATGCTTCCTGAGGCCTGCTGTCTTGGGAGAGCAGTTAGTGAAATTCTGCAAGAGTAAAGGTACCCGAATCCGGCCGTTAAGGGAGCTCTCAAATTAAGAAAGGCCATTTGTTAGTTTTTGCCACTACTTTTTACCCTCCCACGCACACCTGCATGCACACACAACCCACCCGTCTATACTTATAAATATTTGATAGTGGTCTTAATACCATGTCTGATTTATTTTTGTGGTCTTTTTTGTTAGTTTTAATAGGTTCTTCAAGGGTGAGAAAGGATGCACCTTAAAGGACACACAAATAACATTTTCTGAAG
This sequence comes from Coregonus clupeaformis, assembly GCF_020615455.1. Lineage (NCBI taxonomy): Eukaryota > Metazoa > Chordata > Actinopteri > Salmoniformes > Salmonidae > Coregonus > Coregonus clupeaformis. The sequence continues at coordinate 496,387 of NC_059215.1, forward strand.
TATCTATTGTTCGAATTTTGAGAAATGGACTGAAAAACAATATAAACCTGATACAGAGACTGTTTTTAAATATTTTTACATAATTAGTCTAAAGTACAGGGAAAGAACATACTAATATAATGGTGTTGAATGACCTCTGTTCTGACTTTCTGGTGAGGCCTGATCACCCTCGTTAGAAAGGATAGAGGCATTGGGTGAAGTTTGAATGTAATATGCAATGCTAATATTTCTGAAGGAGTGTATTGTGTTGTTGTTTTGTTTGTTAGTTTTTGTTTCTGCTGTATTGTCAAGATTTCCCTCCAAGGTTTGGCCCTGTAACTCTACGGTGAGATTGCCAAATATGATAGGGATGTATAAGTACATTTGCTAAATGATTTCAAAAATGTTTTATTATCTGTATTAAGAATATTAGAAAATGTAATAATGAGTCATACAATGAATCGTCTGTCTTGAATTCCTGAATCAGAAATGCCATAAACTGTTGTTCTGGTCTGTCCTCTCTCGAGGTTAATGGTGATAGTGACCCCGGATGGTATCTAGATGCATGAAAGGGATAACAGTGTGAACCCTACCCCCTCTAACCGGCTGAAGTAGTGGTGGCAATGGCGTCCATTACGGCCCTGTCCCTCACCACTGAGACCCGAGTCCAAACCAGCAACCTGTGTACAGCATCCAGTCGAAGCTATCGACTGCCTTTTCTCTCAGGACTGCTGCATTAGTCACCCTGAGACCGAGCACATGGAGTGAGCATGAACAGATCACGTCTCTCATGCTGCTGGTGCACTGATAAAAAATGGACGAGGCAGAATGGACCATAAAGGATGGTTGTGAGAGATCGTCTGGTTGGGAAAATCAGTCTATCCCCCAGATATTTACATTGGGACATCATCAAGAGCCACCAACTCTGACAGGCATGAGTTACATGTGTGCCGTTATGAGTATGAACTGTAAAGTTATCTGAAGAAGAATGACTGCCGGGAGGGGGGGTTTAACCTTGCCCGTAATTGATTTGGGATTGCCAAAATTGTTTATTTGGGGCATCGGGTTGATTGTGGAGGTCTTTACAATATGACATTTATAGTAATCTAGATTTAAAAAATGCATCGAGATACCTATCTATCATTAACATGCCACTTGCGACGGTAAAAGACAAAGACAAACGGGGACCGTACTGAGAAAAGTTAATGGTAGAAATGTAAAATTTTAGGTTACTGTTAGCAGGATATATATACAGTATTTATACCAAAAGTATGCGGACACCTGCTCGTCAAACATCTCATTCCAAAATCATGGGTATTAATATGGAGTTGGTCCCCCATTTGCTGCTATAACACTCTTCTGGGAAGGCTTTCTACTAGATGTTGGAACATTGCTGCAGGGACTTTCTTCCATTCAGCCACAAGAGCATTAGTGAGGTCAGGCGCTGATGTTGGGTGATTAGGCCTGGCTCGCAGTCAGCGTTCCAATTCATCCCCAAGGTGTTCGATAGGTTTGAGGTCAGGGTTCTGTGCAGGCCAGTCAAGTTCTACCACATCGATCTTGACAAACCATTTCTGTATGGACCTTGCTTAGTGCATGGGGGCATTGTCATGCTGAAACAGGAAAGGACCTTCCCCAAACTGTTGCCACAAAGTTGGAAAGCACAGAATCGTCTAGAATGTCATTGTACGCTGTAGCGTTAAGATTTCCCTTCACTGGAACTAAGAGGCCTAGCTCGAACCATGAAAAACAGTCCCAGACCATTAATCCTCCTCCTCCACCAAACTTTACAGTTGGCACTATGCATTTGGGCAGGTAGCGTTCTCCTGGCATCCGCCAAACCAAGATTCGTCCGTCGGACTGCCAGATGGTGAGGCGTGATTCATCACTCTAGAGAACGCGTTTTCACTGCTCCAGAGTCCAATGGCGGCAAGCTTTACACCACTCCAGCCGACACTTGGCATTGTACATGGTGATCTTAGGCTGCTCAGCCATGGAAACCCATTTCATGAAGCTCCTGACGAACAGTTATTTTGCTGATGTTGCTTCCAGAGGCAGTTTGGAACTTGGTAGTGAGTGTTGCAACTGAGCACAGGCGATTTTTACGCACTACGTGCTTCAGCACTCGGCGGTCCCGTTCTGTGAGCTTTTGTGGCCTACCACTTCGAGGCAGAACCGTTGTTGCGCCTAGACATTTCCAAATGAGGAAATGTTAAGAACACTATTCTGATTATCATTTCTATTGGAATGGGGCCTCCAGGTACCTTCTTAGTGATTGATATCTGGGCCCCTAAGCAATAAAATCGGCCATGGGTGCCTTAAGTCTATTCAACCCCCAGGGCAACCTTGATTGAATATTTTGGGACTAGGCATGGAAGGATGAAACAACGAACAGATAAGGAAGAGTATACACTGAGTGTACAAAATATTAAGAACACCTTCCTAATATTGAGTTGCACCACCTTTTGCCCTCAGAACATCCTCAATTTGTGAGGGCATGGACTCTACAAGGTGTTGAAAGCATTCTACAGGGATGCTGGCCCATGTTGACTTCAATGCTTCCCACAGTTGTGTCAAATTGGCTGGATGTCCTTTGGGTGGTGGAGCATTCTTGATACACACTGGAAAATGTTGAGCGTGAAAAACACAGCAGCGTTGCAGTTCTTGACACACTCAAACCGGTACGCCTGGCACCTACTACCATACCCTGTTCAAAGCCATTTAAATATTTTGTCTTGCCCATTCACCCTCTGAATGGCACACATACACAATCAATTGTCTCAAGGCTTAAATATCCTTCTTTAACCTGTCTCTTCCCCTTCATCTACACTGACTGAAGTGGATTTAGCAGGTGACATCAATAAGGGATCATAGCTTTCACCTGGGTTCACCTGTTCAGTCTATGTCACGGAAATGTTTTGTCCACCCAATGTATATGCCCGCCTTTCCTTTGGAGTGGGCAGATTATTAAGTATCTTGCAGAAGTGTTGCTTTGGTCTCCCTGTGCACAGTTTTGTCTAATACAATTCTTAAATATTCAATAAATCCATGCTAAAATATTCTTATTGTAATTGTTTTTATACATATGTTAAAAAATAAATACAAAATGTCACTCTTGTTCTAAAGGACAAATAGCTGGCATATGCGGGCTGGTTGGAAAAGCGAAAAAAATTAACAATAATATTAGTGTGATGAATATACTTCTTAGTAAAATTACAAAACACAATAAAAAGTCTGAATTCATTAATTATTCTGAGAAAGAAAAAGCAGTTTTGTGTAATCTAAACACTCAGCAGCAAGGTGTTTGAACAAACTGTCCCTTATGAGGAGAACGGTCCTTTTGTGAGATCGCATTATGAATAGCAACAGCAGGTGGAGAGAGATAGAGTGATTGCCTACTATTGTTTACCTCCTCTTGTTGGTTCGGCTACAGCTGTATACAAACTACCTAATCAGCATCCCACTCAGTTGAAGTTAATGAGTGTCAAGAGGGTCTTACTAGACAGTCAAGGACTCCCTTATTAAACCGTCAAACAGTACAGCGAAGAGAATGGGCTTCAAAAAGGGAGGCAGGGGCAGTGTTTGTGAAGTAAAAGTTGTTAAAATGCAGAGGAGAGCAGAGAGCAGTGCTTGATGTCTAGTGGACTACTAGAGCTTGTTACGGTGGATACTCGGAAAGATCTCCTTTCTGATTCTGACCTGCTCAAATTGGAATTGTACCTCACAGCAGACAAACCCCACGTCTATTCGGGCTGCGTCACAAATTACAACCTATGGGCCCTGGTCAAAAGTAGTGCTCTAGGGAATAGGGTGCCGGAGCCACTTGGGTTGTAGCCTTAGAGGTTGTTGAAGTGGGGTTCTTAACTTCCCACTCCTATAGGTCTTATTTCTTTCTTAAGGACAAAACATGTCTTCAACTTAGTGAGAGATGGGGAGTTAAGTGAGGAGAAAGACAAAGCCAACTGTCACCCCACCAAACGTCTCTCATGCTCAATCTGCCTCCCACCTCCCACCTGCTCTGTCCTCTTAGAGGCTCTGACCCCCTCACTTGACCTACGACCTCGGAGTGACCCTTAAAAGTCAGTTAGAGGGTCGAGGAGTCAAGGAGGGGACCCACACTGACCCCAATAGAGACCTTCCCATTGTTCTCTCTCTGAGCATCCCTCACCTTCAGTGTATCACTTTCACTCTTTTGTCTGTCTACAACCTGTGGCTTCGGTCTAGGAAAGACAGCACAAACAGATCTGGAACCAGGCTAGCTTCAGCCTCAGGTATGAGGAGTTTTTGACAGACTGAAAAATCAGCAAAGAGGAGTGGAGCAACAAGTCTTTGGGAGAAATGATGCAACAGCACCCTCTTATGCAAACCCAAATTCACTTTCCCCCTTTAGAAAAACACAGCACAGGATTGTTTTCCTACCAGATTAAAGACTTGTTTTTGAATTTGATTTTATTATGCTGAATTAAGTATCTTTGAATAGGTTTTTTTTTGTGTGTGTGTTTACGTGTGTGTGTGTGTGTGTTTGTGTGTCCTAAAGGCATTCTGTGTGGACTGGGAGTACTCTAAGACTGCAAGCCGATAAGGAAAAGAGGGAAAGGGAGAAGGAATTATCAAGGAGAGAGAGAGAGAGCGAGAGAGAGAGAGAGAGAGAGAGAGAGAGAGAGAGAGAGAGAGAGAGAGAGAGAGAGAGAGAGAGAGAGAGAGAGAGAGAGAGAGAGACGGAAAGAAACAGAATCACTACTCTTCAATGAATTATTTGTGAATTTGATTTTATTATGCTGAATTAAGTATCTTTGAATAGGTTTTTTTGTGTGTGTGTGTTTACGTGTGTATGTGTGTGTGTGTGTGTGTGTTTGTGTGTCCTAAAGGCATTCTGTGTGGACTGGGAGTACTCTAAGACTGCAAGCCGATAAGGAAAAGAGGGAAAGGGAGAAGGAATTATCAAGGAGAGAGAGAGAGAGCGAGAGAGAGAGAGAGAGTGAGAGAGAGAGAGAGAGAGAGAGAGAGAGAGAGAGAGAGAGAGAGAGAGAGAGAGAGAGAGAGAGAGAGAGAGAGAGAGAGACGGAAAGAAACAGAATCACTACTCTTCAATGAATTATTTGTGGATGATCTTCTCTAGAGTTTTGAGGGTAGGATAAATACTGTATTGCAATCACTATTGCTTCTTCGGTTCCTGGTTACTGTATCATCAGTGTTGATAGTGTGTATTGATTCATAAGCATGGCCTTTCTTAGAATGTTGGAAAGGAGGGTTTTCATTAGATACTGTATTGACTTGTGATTCTGCAATACAGTAAGGGATTTAGCGTAGACCACAACAAAACCAAGAAAGGTGGTAAGGCTATTGATATTCTATATACATGTGTGCTTTTGAAATTTAACGAGATTCAAAATGGGTTGATTTGTAGCAATTGACTCTGTCAAATCTAAATTGATTTGTAAGTTCTGTATACTTGGTGGGAAAGCAGATGATTTTCAATGGACTCTTGGAAAGGGTAAGAAATTCCACCGCAAACAATTGCTGAACATTTTCATTGATGCAATCAAAAGGGCTTATCTATCAAGTATCTAATCAACCGTGAATCCTCATTAATAGTCATTCACCTCAATATCAGTCTGGATATGGCTCCTGGTCTCATCATTCTAGCTGTCCCACTCAATAGTGACACAAACAAACGAATGTGGGCATGCATACCATCATACGCACACACACACGCACACACATACACGTGCACACACACACATCATCTCAGAAAAAATGTCACCCAATTAAAATGCCTCGGAGAGCAGATGATTCTTGGTGTCTCTGGCTGTGTCCCAAATGGCACCTTGTTCCCTATATAGTGCACTACTTTTGACCAGAGCCCTGTGGGCCCTAGTCAAAAGTAGTGCACTAATAGGAAATAGAATGCCATTTGGAATGCAAACTCTCTCTCTCCCATTAGATATATTCAAATGACTGCCATCACCGTCTGAAGCAGCTCTTGTCATTCCGTAGGAAGTAAAGGCATATCAATAGGTTGAGCTTCTGCAATAATCTTCAATCAGCCACTGCGTAGTAATTACCCCCACTGTCTATGTCTCAAATGGCACCCTATTCCCTATTTATTGCACTACTTTTGACCAGAGCCTACACTATGTAAGAAATACGGTGCCATTTGGGATGCCTGAAATACCCTGATGCGTGCTCATTCAATGTAGTCCACATTGTACATGTGATAGGGATCTCAAGGAGGCAGTACACCTTGTGCAGTGTGTGTTGTCTAACTTTCATATGCTCAGTCAATACTACTATTAAAGTTGCACTATGCAGAAATCGCTCTGCCATTTCCTGGTTGCTAAAAACTCTAACAGTTAACCTAAATTCAGTTTCTGTGACAAAATAAGCTAGTGTAATGTAGAGAATCATTGTACCACCTAAACCGCTGTGAATATATTTTCCATAATCAAAAATATTGTTGTTGCAGCTGTTTGAAGCTGGTGTACAAAACAGAAAGTAAAAGATGCAAAAATGAAATTTAAGAACGGGAAGCATAGAAATAGCACACATAAAGCAGATAAACTGCTACTTACACTTGCTTTCAAGTGGAATGATAGATCTATAACTCACATTTCTATGTGAATGTGGTCATGTTACCCAAAAAGTTACATATTGCCACTTTAAATCAAATACTATCAAATACTATCAAGTATGCAGAGAGAAAAACACAACTATACTGAACTGTTTTATCTGTCATCAATTATATGCAGTAATATGAGCAACTCTTTATGACAACGCAATGAGAAGAAGAGGCGAGACATCACTTGCGGTGTGAACCACAAGAAACTAGAACAAATGACTAAAGCGCCCTCTAGTGGCCTCATGGGTGAAACGTTATTAATATTTTAAATAATTTAATAATTAATAATCATTATAAAAATGAAGAAAAAAATATATACAGTGGCTTGCAAAAGTATTCACCGCCCTTGGCATTTTTCCTATTTTGTTGCCTTACAACCTGGAATTAAAATGGATTTTGGGGGGTTTGTATCATTTGATTTACACAACATGCCTACCACTTTGAAGATGCAAAATATATTTATTTGTGAAATAAGACAAAAAAAAACAGAAAACTTGAGCGTGCAGAACTATTCACCCCCCTCAAAGTCAATACTTTGTGGAGCCACCTTTTGCAGCAATTACAGCTGCAAGTCTCTTGGGGTATGTCTCTATAAGCTTGGCACATCTAGCCACTGGGATTCTTGCCCATTCTTCAAGGCAAAACTGCTCCAGCTCCTACAAGTTGGATGGGTTCCGCTGGTGTATAGCAATCTTTAAGTCATACCACATATTCTCAATTGGATTGAGGTCTGGGCTTTGGCTAGGCCATTCCAAGACATTTAAATGTTTCCCCTTAAACCACTTGAGTGTTGCTTTAGCAGTATGCTTAGGGTCAATTGTCCTGCTGGAAGGTGAACCTCCGTCCCAGTCTCAAATGTCTGGAAGACTGAAACAGGTTTCCCTCAAGAATTTCTCTGTATTTAGCGCCATCCATCATTCCTTCAATTCTGACCAGTTTCCCAGTCCCTGCCGATGAAAAACATCCCCACAGCATGATGCTGCCACCACTATGCTTCATTGTGGGGATGTTGTTCTCGGGGTGATGAGAGGTGTTGGGTTTGCGCCAGACATTTTCATTGATGGCCAAAAAGCTCAATTTCAGTCTCATCTGACCAGAGTACCTTCTTCCATATGTTTGGGGAGTCTCCCACATGCCTTTTGGTGAACACCAAACGTGTTTGCTTATTTTTTTCTTAAAGCAATGTTTTTTTCTGGCCACTCTTCCATAAAGCCCAGCTCTGTGGAGTGTGCAGCTTGAAGTGGTCCTATGGACAGATACTCCAATCTCTGCTGTGGAGCTTTGCAGCTCCCTCAGGGTTATCTTTGGTCTCTTTGTTGCCTCTCTGATGAATGCCCTCCTTGTCTGGCCAGTGAGTTTTGGTGGGCGCCCCTCTCTTGGCAGGTTTGTTGCGGTGCCATATTCTTTCCATTTTTTAATAATGGATTTAATGGTGCTCCGTGGGATATTCAAAGTTTCTGATATTTTTTTATAACCCAACCCTGATCTTTTCATTTCACTTCACCAATTTGGACTATTTTGTGTATGTCCATTACATGAAATCCAAATAAAAATCAATTTAAATTACAGGTTGTAATGCAACAAAATAGGAAAAACGCCAAGGGGGATGAATACTTTTGCAAGGCACTGTATCTGGTGTTTCTATGTCAAACGGTTTTGTTATATTTCAGTCTTCTGTGATGTATATAAATTGTCATATTGGGATGCAAACTCAAAATTGAATACATTTCAACTCTATGTCTGACATGGTACAGGTGTTTTCTTTTTTTAAGCCCATAACTATGTGTGTTAGGTGTATAGTTTCAAAGTAGATTTGTTAAAGACCCCCAAGAAAAACTATGTGACCGTGATTTAGCCCACTACAGTAAAATGTTAATTGACCAATTGGTATGCATAATCCTCTTAGCGTGCAATCAGTCTTAGTAACCTAGCTTCAGAAACAAGCTCACACACATGCACAGATGCACACACACACACACACACACACACACACACACACACACACACACACACACACACACACACACACACACACACACACACACACACACACACACACACACACACACACACACACACACACACACACACACACACACACACACACACACACACACACACCCCTTCAATCACTGTAGATTCCTACAGAGCCAATGGGCTTTCTCTATGTCTGTGTAGATGTTGGTATGTTTGTAATAATAGACATGGGTTGAGATCAGAGGCCACTTGGCTTATCCAGTTGCACAGACAGTCAAAGTCAGAGTCACAGGTGAAATGTATCAGTGTGCTTTAGAAGGCCCCTACAGCTATCCCCTGTGGTCGGTAGGGCCAATCCAATCTGTTTTGGTTCAGAGGGCTCCTACACACAAACACTCATGCATGTACTTGTCGCACGCACGCACACACGCACACACCCACGGTCTCTTGCACACACACACACACACAGAGAGACATATAGTGAGATACACACACACTCTCTCTCTCAGAAGTGGAGAAGTATGGTAGGCTCAATTATCCTACATTTTCTACACTGTACTGCTTAGACTAAAGCCTCACACACAATCACACACAGGATCTGTGGACTTTTAACCCAGCAACCTAACATGATTCAACATTGAAGCACTGTATCCCATCAGGACTGGGCAAAAATTACAAAATATCATAAAGATCAATGTATCAACATAAACTACAAAATACTTGTATTTTGAAATGTATTTAATTAAAATACATGTATTTTGTATTTTAAAATACAGAAATACATTTCCAAGTAGCCGGCCCGAACAGCAGTAACAATTTCAGTAACGGTTACAGAAACTTTTTTAATATGACTATGACTGTGAAATGTGGTAGTTTATCTACCTTAGTTGAATGCACTGACTGTAAGTCACTCTGGATAACAGTGTCTGCTGACCTAAATGTAAATGTATATGTGAAAATAAACATATCAAAATGAACTGTAAAGCACACTGGGTATTATTATTCTGACCAGTTTCCCAGTCCCTGCCGATGAAAAACATCCCCACAGCATGATGCTGCCACCACCATGCTTCACTGTGGGGATGGTGTTCCCGGGGTGATGAGAGGTGTTGGGTTTGCGCCAGACATAGCGTTTTCCTTGATGGCCAAAAAGCAAAATTTTAGTCTCATCTGACCAGAGTACCTTCTTCCATATGTTTAGGGAGTCTCCCACATGCCTTTTGGCGAACACCAAACGTGTTTGCTTATGTTTTTCTTTAAGCAATGGTTTTTTCTGGCCGTAAAGCCCAGCTCTGTGGAGTGTACGGCTTGAAGTGGTCCTATGGATTATCTTTGGTCTCTTTGTTGCCTCTCTGATGAATGCCCTCCTTGTCTGGTCTGTGAGTTTTGGTGGGCGGCCCTCTTTTGGCAGGTTTGTTGTGATGCCATATTCTTTCCATTTTTTAATAATGGATTTAATGGTGCTCCGTGGGATGTTCAAAGTTTCTGATATTTTTTTATAACCCAACCCTGATCTGTACTTCTCCACAACTTTGTCCCTGACCTGTTTGGAGAGCTTCTTGGTCTTCATGGTGCCGCTTGCTTGGTGGTGCCCCTTGCTTAGTGATGTTGCAGACTCTGGGGCCTTTCAGAACAGGTGTATATATACTGAGATAATGTGATACTTAGATAGCACACAGCGGGACTTTATTTAACTAATTATGTGACTTCTGAAGGTAATTGGTTGCACCAGATCTTATTTAGGGGCTTCATAGCAAAGAGGGTGAATACATGTGCACGCACCACTTTTCCGTTATTTAATTTTTTAGATTTTTTTTTAAACACTGCAGCCCTGTCAATGTGGTTGGTTTATGTGTGTGTGTGTGTGTGTGTGTGTGTGTGTGTGTGTGTGTGTGTGTGTGTGTGTGTGTGTGTGTGTGTGTTTGTGCCATAACTGAGCCTTTCTCAGGAAGAAGCGGAAGAAGGGGAACGTCTCCCTCCGAGGCCACCGTCTTCAATGGTTTGGCCAGAGCAGACTGGCATTTTATAAACACATTCTTCAAGTCTTCCCCACAAACACAGCAACACACGTCCTAATTAGCCACTGTGTGGAACTGCAGTCGTTTACACAGATAAGACACAGAGGGAGGTGTGTGTTTGTGCGTGTGTTCTGTTCATCAGTCTTATTATCTGGACTGCCATCGCACATCTCCAAACACATAGACCACCCAGTTGCACTCACCCCTGAACTACTCCATTAGAACCAGGGCCCACAGAGCTATATACAGTGAGGGAAAAAAGTATTTGATCCCCTGCTGATTTTGTACGTTTGGCCACTGACAAAGAAATTATCAGTCTATAATTTTAATGGTAGGTTTATTTGAACACTGAGAGACACAATAACAACAAAAAAATCCAGAAAAACGCATGTCAAAAATGTTATACATTGATTTTCATTTTAATGAGGGAAATAAGTATTTGACCCCCTCTCAATCAGAAAGATTTCTGGCTCCCAGGTGTCTTTTATACAGGTAACGAGCTGAGATTAGGAGCACACTCTTAAAGGGAGTGCTCCTAATCTCAGCTTGTTACCTGTATAAAAGACACCTGTCCACAGAAGCAATCAATCAATCAGATTCCAAACTCTCCACCATGGCCAAGACCAAAGAGCTCTCCAAGGATGTCAGGGACAAGATTGTAGACCTACACAAGGCTGGAATGGGCTACAAGACCATCGCCAAGCAGCTTGGTGAGAAGGTGACAGCAGTTGGTGCGATTATTCGTAAATGGAAGAAACAAAAAATAACTGTCAATCTCCCTCGGCCTGGGGCTCCATGCAAGATCTCACCTCGTGGAGTTGCAATGATCATGAGAACGGTGAGGAATCAGCCCAGAACTACACGGGAGGATCTTGTCAATGATCTCAAGGCAGCTGGGACCATAGTCACCAAGGAAACAATTGGTAACACATTACGCCGTGAAGGACTGAAATCCTACAGCGCCCGCAAGGTCCCCCTGCTCAAGAAAGCACATATACAGGCCCGTCTGAAGTTTGCCAATGAACATCTGAATGATTCAGAGGAGAACTGGGTGAAAGTGTTGTGGTCAGATGAGAACAAAATCGAGCTCTTTGGCATCAACTCAACTCACCTTGTTTGGAGGAGGAGGAATGCTGCCTATGACCCCAAGAACACCATCCCCACCTGTTTTTCTGCTAAGGGGACAGGACAACTTCACCGCATCAAAGGGATGATGGACGGGGCCATGTACCGTCAAATCTTGGGTGAGAACATACTTCCCTCAGCCAGGGCATTGAAAATGGGTCGTGGATGGGTATTCCAGCATGACAATGACCCAAAACACACGGCCAAGGCAACAAAGGAGTGACTCAAGAAGAAGCACATTAAGGTCCAGGAGTAGCCTAGACAATCTCCAGACCTTAATCCCATAGAAAATCTGTGGAGGGAGCTGAAGGTTCGAGTTGCCAAACGTCAGGCTCGAAACCTTAATGACTTGGAGAAGATCTGAAAAGAGGAGTGGGACAAAATCCCTCCTGAGATGTGTGCAAACCTGGTGGCCAACTACAAGAAATGTCTGACCTCTGTGATTGCCAAGTACCACCAAGTACTAAGTCATGTTTTGCAGAAGGGTCAAATACTTATTTCCCTCATTAAAATGCAAATCAATTTATTAAATTTTTGACATACATTTTTCTGGATTTTTTTGTTGTTATTCTGTCTCTCACTGTTCAAATAAACCTACAATTAAAATTATAGACTGATAAAATTATAAACTTACAAAATCAGCAGGGGATCAAATACTTTTTTCCCTCACTGTAGGAAATGGGGTGCCGTTTGAGGACACACACTTTCTCTCCTTTACTGTTGTGGGGAAGCTATGCTAATCTGTCACGCTCTGGCTCCGGGACTTTGTATGTTGAGCCAGGGTGTGTTCGTTTCGTTGTGTTTTGTTTGGTTGGGCTGTTCTATGTGGTTGTATTTCTTTGTTTGGATGAGTGACTCCCAATCAGAGGTAACGAGTGTCAGCTGTTTGGCTCGTTGTCTCTGATTGGGAGCCATATTTATACTGTCTGTTTTCACCTTGTGTTTGTGGGTTTTTGTTCCTTGTCAGTCATTGTGGACTTTACGATCGTGTTTTGTTTTGTTTCGTGTACTTTACAATTAAAGTCATGTTCGTATCGCACGCTGCGCCTTGGTCTCCCTCATTTGACGATCGTGACAGAAAAACCCACCTTAACCAGATCAAGCAGCGTGACGAGGAGAGAGGATGGACGTGGGAGGAGATGATTGCGAGTCTGGCAAGAGGGAGAGAGGCCTGGGCCACGGGGAGGAGAGACCCCCAGGAAATTTTTAGGGGGGGGGCTCACGACGTCGGGGCAGCAGGTGTACGGGTTAGAGCAGTGCAAAGCGTTGGCAGAGAAGGCCGCCAGGTTAGGGGGGCCACTGGGCACAAAGGAGAGGGAAAGTGTGGAGGCACGGCGAGAGGTACTGGGGTGTGTTACCAGTCCGGTCCGGCCCGTTCCTGATCCCTGCGTGGGGCCAGTGGTGTGTGTCCCCAGTACGGTCCGGCCTGTTCCTGCCATTCCCACCAAGGCAGTGGTGCGCGTCGTCAGCCCAGCCCGGCCTGTTCCTGCCATTCCCACCAAGTCTGTGGTGTGCGTCGACAGCCCGGCCCGGCCTGTTCCTGCCATTCCCACCAAGTCAGTGGTGCGCGTCGTCAGCCCAGCCCGGCCCGTTCCTGCGCTCCGCACCGAGTCTGTGGTGCGCGTCGCCAGCCCAGTCCGGCCCATCCAAGCTTCTCGCATAAAGCCTACGGTGTGCGTCGCCAGCCCAGCCCGGCCTGTCCCTGCTCCACGCACAAAGCCTACGGGGTGCGTCGCCAGCCCAGCCCGGCCTGTCCCTGCTCCACGCACAAAGCCTACGGGGTGCGTCGCCAGCCCGACCCGGCCTGTTCCTGCCACTCGCACCAAACCAGGGGTGCGAGTCGCCAGCCTGGTCCAACCCGTTCCTGCTACTCGCACCAAGCCAGGGGTGCGAGGCGTCAGCCTGGTCCAGCCCGTTCCTGCTACTCGCACCAAACCAGGGATGCGAGTCGTCAGCCTGGTCCAGCTCGTTCCTGCTACTCGCATCAAACCAGGGAATGGAGTCGTCAGTCCGGTGAGGCCCGTTCCTGTTCCACGCACCAAGCCAGGGGCGCGTGTCGTCAGTCCGGCTCCGACCAGCGGGTCTAGACAGGACCAGGGGTACTTTGGGGGGTTGGAGAGGAGGTGGGGATCAGGGCCGGAGCCAGAACCACCGCCGAGGAGGTATGCCCACCCAGCCCTCCCTTGTTTAGCTCTTATTGAGGCGCGGTCGCAGTCCGCGCCTTTAGGGGGGGGTACTGTCACGCTCTGGCTCCGGGACTTTGTATGTTGAGCCAGGGTGTGTTCGTTTCGTTGTGTTTTGTTTGGTTGGGCTGTTCTATGTGGTTGTATTTCTTTGTTTGGATGAGTGACTCCCAATCAGAGGTAACGAGTGTCAGCTGTTTGGCTCGTTGTCTCTGATTGGGAGCCATATTTATACTGTCTGTTTTCACCTTGTGTTTGTGGGTTTTTGTTCCTTGTCAGTCATTGTGGACTTTACGATCGTGTTTTGTTTTGTTTCGTGTACTTTACAATTAAAGTCATGTTCGTATCGCACGCTGCGCCTTGGTCTCCCTCATTTGACGATCGTGACATAATCCCTGTGAGGCTCAGTCACTTCTCTGAGCATCTCCACCCCCTCTCTCTCTCTCTCTTTCTCTCTGATGCTATTTAACTTGGCTAAATACTTTTCATCTCTGCAGAGTCAGAAGGTTTATTTGGACAGCCATTTTATTCATTAACCCAGTCTCCTTCCCCCATTAAATAAATTGTTATTTTGTTGGTGGCAAAGGAGGCTTTTTATCATGTCTTGTTTTCATAAAGCGTTTCAGAGTATGAGTAATCTTATTCATTATGATCTAAAAGTGAAACTGATCCTAGAGCAGTATTCCTACTCTCAGGCACTTTTGATCCTGGTCTTGTTTTCATTTAGTAAGTCAGACCAGAGACATCCCAATCCCATTTAGTTATGCACCCAAACAAACCCAAAGATGCTACATCCCAAATGGCATACTATTCCCTATGGCCATTGAGCTCTGGCCAAAAGTAGTGCACTATGAGGAATAGGTTGCCATTTGGGACCATTTTAACTCTGATAAAGCCAGAGTAGATTCAAGAAATACATCTGACTCATTTCCATTGGTCTAAGTAGTCCAATGTTGAGGTGATGCATTGATAATGCAATCAGAGAGTGGAACGTCAACTATAATGAAAGTTAAGACCAGAGGCAGCAATACAGGAGCTCTACAAGACATGACTTTATTGACAGGTAACCACCATCTCAATTATCTTGTACCTTCTGATGATGAAATTAAAGAAACACAATCAGATTGTCTAAATTAGGTTAGCTCCCTCCCTCCCTACTTTATTTTTGCGAACTCAAAATGTATATTTTTCCATCTTCAAACCACTGAAGTTCACGAAGATGGTCTCGCAGTAGCCCTCCATGCGTGGCCCGCATGCACACCACAGGGCCATGACCGCACACTATATCCCCAAGGCATCCTTCAGTTCCATACAGCAAAAGTCACTCATACAATTGCTAATCAATCACTATCATCCAAATCTTACAATAATACAGAGTACATTTGAGTAATCTTGGGAGTCATTATTATTATATAACTATAAAATCACTGACTATAATTCATCAAATGGTGCTATGCTATGTTCATTACTGTATGACCTTTCAGATGGTGTTGTGACTATTTCCCTCTTGTTTATTTGTTTAATTCAGCTTTTTCATTTTAGCTCTATGGCTGTATGGGAAAGATTTGTTAACTAGGAAGACGCACGCACGCACGCACGCATGCACGCACGCACGCACGAAAACACACACACACACACACACACACACACACACACACACACACACACACACACACACACACACACACACACACACACACACACACACACACACACAGGTAGGATTGAACAGGACACATCTCCAGGGTGTTTGTCTCTGTCTCAATACAACCTTGTCTCCACTGTAATTTAACGTTAATCCTTGTCTATTATCAACCTAATTAACATTCACATTTGATGGGGATTTGATGGTGATGGTGATGATTTGACAGCACTAGCTAACAGTGTAGACAACCGAGGTGACGAATTACAAGTGGCTTTACACTGCTTCTCTACTCTACTAAATACTTTCTTGGCATCGCATTCATTCCCTGTCACTGTGGAGTAGATTGACATTTACAGATTGAACCTAAAGGACATCACCAAGAAGGAGCTTGACAGCCATTAGAGTGAAATGGTATTTCGGAGACTGATTGCATGTTACACACCTACACTACGACCAGAATAGAAGTGATAGGCTGAATGCTAAGTGACAGAAGAAGCAGTAAATTACAGAATGGGCTTTTATTTGCGGCCTAAAAGTTGAAAATATATTGCGGCCTAAGTAGGCCTTAATCCAAAGCCTAGGGTGCTAAAGTTCAGATGCGGACTCCGATGCTCTTGTCACAAACTCGTATTATTTAATTCCCTTTAAATGCATTTAAATGTTTCAATTAAATGTGTAAACAACTTGACCAAACATTTCTTCAACTCATGATTAGAGTTGTGCAGAGTAATTACTCATGATACTGGCAAAAGGGGAAAAGAATAACAGTATATACATTATGAGAAATGAATGACTAAATACAGTGTGTGTCACACCCTGATCTGTTTCACCTGTCTTTGTGCTTGTCTCCACCCCCCTCCAGGTGTCACCCATCTTCCACATTATCCCCTGTGTATTTATACCCGTGTTCTCTGTTTGTCTGTTGCCAGTTCGTCTTGTCTTGTCAGGGCTTAGTTTAACTGACTTACCCCATCAGAACACAAAATATAAGTGTAAGTGTTGGTTTGGTGTTTTCTTGCTCTTTCATCACTACATCTGTGTAATGACAATTAAAGCCCAATGACATCCATCTCTTTCCTTATTCTCTCTTTCGGTCACTCTATTTTTAATTAACTTTTCCTTCCAATGCAAAAATGGTTAAGAGGAAAATTGTACTTAAAGGGGAAATCTGCAGTTCAAACAATAGCAAAGCGCCACACCGCCACTGATTTGGTAAATATAGTAGCTGAGGAATGGGGCTGGAGAAATTTAACAACTCTCAAATTCATAGACAGAGCTATGGGGGCAATAACTAACCATCCATAAGATCAAAATTACAGTTTGAACTATGTTTTGAGGTTATAGAGTGTTTGTTTACAATTACTTTGTTTACAAACAAAGGAGTAAAACAAGCTTATGTTTTAGGTTCTGATGGGATAAGACATTTGAACTAAGCTCATGAGGCATTTATAAGTTATATTCTTCAATAAATAATGTATATATCATTCATTTAAAAGTAAATCAATGTAAGCAGCAATCACAGATTGCCCCTTTAAGCAAGGGCAGCCAGAATTGCTAATTCTAATCAATGTCTGTTTTTTACTTTTAGAGTTTGAGCTCGAGTCCTTTTAAAATGTGAAAAGGCAAGCAGCCTGAGGCACTGTAGGTTCTTGGACTGTTAAGACAATATATATGTTTTAAATGCAGTGGAGTTTTGCCCTTGCCTTTACTGATAGTTTGGAAATTACTTTTCAAAGGCAGAGGCTACATTTAAAACTTTATTTCTCAATGAGCATAAGTGATTGCATTAGAGATTTATAGAATAAAAACACTGATTTGATTTACTTTTTTGATTGAATTACATTAGAAAAAATTAAGAAATAATATAAATATCTACTAGGTGGCAGAAAACCATCTGAACATTATGAAAACGAAGCTGATCCCAAAAAGAACATGGCCACAAATAGCAAACCATACATTAAAATGATAAACTCATAGAAGGCGGTGAAAATTAAATTGAACAAACATTTTGGTCATAAAGTGTCTTAACAAATAATAATGCTGTCCCTCATTCTGCATGTAGTTGGGTTATTAGTGAGCATATTAGTGGGCATATACTGTATCTTGACTGAACGATTCAAATCAATGCTCTGTCGAGTTTCTGAGAGGGCAATAACAACCAAGCCTGGAGACAATTGAGACATGGATTGTGTATGTGTGCCATTCAGAGCGTGAATGGGCAAGACAAAAAATGTAAGTGCCTTTGAACGGGGTATGGTAGTAGGTACCAGGCGCACCGGTTTGTGTCAAGAACTGCATTGCTGCTGGGACTTTCATGCTAAACAGTTTCCCGTGTGTACCAAGAACGGTCCACCACTCAAAGGACTTCTAGCCAACTTGACACAACTGTGGAAAGCATTGGAGTCAACATCACAGGAGGTTGGTGGCACTTTAATTGGGGAGAACGGGCTCGTGGTTTCCAGGTGTTTGACGTCATTCCATTTGCTCCGTTGCAGACATTATTATGAGCCGTTCTCCCCTCAGCAGCCTCCACTGGTCAACATGGGCCAGCATCCCTGTGGAACGCTTTCGACACCTTGTGGAGTCCATGCCCAGACTAACTGAGGCTGTTCTGAGGGCAAAAGGGGGGAGTGGGGGGGGTTTAATGTTTGGTATACTCAGTGTATGTGGAATGGATCTTTCGCAGAGAGAGTGGGGAGGTTAGGGTGAGGAAATGTCTGCGTCCCAAATGGCATCCTTTTCCTATAGTGCACTACTTTTGACCAGGGCCCATAGGGTACTATACAGGAAAAGTGCCATTTGGGACACATCTACAGTTACTGATGTTGCACTCGACCTGAAGTAGCCTCCTCCCTTCTATCCTCCTTCCATCCTTTCCAATGACTAATGACCCTCCCTTGACATGTGAACATGGTATGTTTTTACGACTTCTAGTCTGACAAAAACAAAAAAACGGGAGACTATATCCTTTTATATCCTTTTATGCCTTCTAGTCATCTGAGGTAAAACAACCTTTTCCATGGTTTATCTGCTGTCATTAATTTATGGGGTTCTTATTCCAGGCCGACAGGCATACTGAATATCTCAAAGAGTCCTTTTAAGAGGGGTGATCCATAAATCAATGTTCTCTAGGATACACAAGGTGGCAGGAGAGATTTACCAGAGAAAACAGAGTGGAGATGAGTGGCTGTGAAGGATGAATGGATCAGTCAATAGGAAACACATAGTTTGTGAACATCGAGTTTAAATGCCTTTAACCTTTACTGCAGTGGGCTAAATCAGGGTCACACAGAGCATTTCGTGGTAGTCTTAAAAAATTATACTTTGAAAAAAAAGTATACACCTCTCACACATGGTTATGGGCTTAAAGAAGACACTTGTACCATGTCAGATATGGAGTTGAAATGTATTCCATTGTGAGTTTGCATCCCAATATTACACTTTATATACATCACAGAAGACTGAAATATAACAAAATCATTTGACATTAAATATGAATAACATTCCACCTATGAGGCCACTAGAGGGTGATTTGGTCATTTGACTGCAGGAAAAGGTTTAAGCTCCCAATAACATGACTATGATGTACTACAATATGTATAAGGCTACATTTCAGAAAAGGTTAATCGCTGTATGGAGTTTTACCTGTTGCCAGTGAGTCGGAGGGACGGGGACATTTTAACTTTCACTCAAATCTAGCAAAACAAGAGAGAAAGACATGTTATGGCACTCAGCTGAAATAACACCTCACACATGTGAGAATATAAACAGATTTGTTCTCAAAGCAATGTTTAGTAATAAGATCTGGATCCCATCAAAGCACACAAAAGATAAGACTATCTGTCAAAATGGAAGCTGTGTCTTTCCAAACATTCTACTTACTGTCAAATCTCTCTTAAACCTAAGCTCTCCGTGTAGTTCTGTTGATTCTTATGGCCATGCTGTCATCTTCAAGGACAATCTGTAGTGAAATAAAGTAAAATAAAGTAACTGGCAGCAGAAAGGTGTCAGGTGAGGATACTTGTGTCTGTGTAAAGACACACTCCACCACCCTGCCTCTTTCAGTATGAAGAGTGACAGTTTAAAGCGTAAGGTATCACTTTGCCCTGTGCAGTGAAGGCAATGAAAGCTTTATTTTAGCTCTATGTGTGCGTCCCAAATGGCACCCTATTCCCTATATAATGCACTCATTTTGACCTTACAGATATGTTCTGATTGCTTTACTGTATTGTATTTAGGGGCTGGATCAGCTTTAATATTGCAAATAGATTGTGGCTTCTATCAATGTAAATTACTGTATTTCTTTCCGTAGATCAAAATACCATTGAGCTCAAAAGCATTACTAAAGTAAGAGGAGGAGTAAGTGAATATGATCAATCTAAAATTGAAGAGGCACCCTGCTCGTAACTTGGCCTTGGTTCTGACAGGGCTCTCCAGCGAGCACGGCTTTCATACCTGTAGTTGCTCCACTTCTCATAAAGATAAAGATAAAGATATAAGACTCCAGGTAAAGCTATGGTAAAATGAAGGTAAAGGAGATGGAAGGTAAAACTTGTAGTCAGAGGCTGGCATCAACACCTGCTGTAGGCTTGGTCCTTGTACTTAAATGCAACGTTGTCTGATGTTGTTTACCCACTGGGAATACCCTGCTGAACATACTGTGTAATCTACTGTCTAGCACCATTAGTGAACACAAGACTTCTACAGCATACTAATAGATGTTATCAGTGAGAACGAGCCCTTGAAGAAGGCTCAGTTGTGGAGCTGTCTTCCCTCAACAGAAGGAGAGGGGGAGCAGGAAGCTCAGTTTCCAATAGGAGGACAGACAAAGAGGAGGCCCACCTCTGATCCATTCAGAAAAGCACCATGCTTCTGTTCTCATAATTGAAAAGCCATAACATAAATAAGATATTAAAGTGCCATGCCAGTCTGAGCCCATAGAGTGGGATACCTCATCTACCCCCGTAAGGCCCAGACCTGGGTTCAAATAGTATATGCTTTCCTTCAAATACTTTAGTTGTGATTGAGTGAACTTGCATTGTGAAATGGAACCAATGGAATAGTCCAATAAGTGCAAACCCCAACATTTGACACTCCAAGCAGGCTCAACCAAACAGTCACAGTATTTGAAAGAAAACAAATACTATTTTAACCAAAGTCAGGTAAGGCCTGATTCATCAGAACCAGCGCTGACGTAGGGAGACGGCGGGAGAGAGAGAGAAACCACCTGCTGGGACAGGGATAAGCACTGTCATGGCTGCCGAAAAATAGGTCAGCCAACTGATCCAGCTACGTCATGGCAACTTTTTGAGGTAAACAAGATTTCTCCAACCTCTGTTCTGAAATATTTTCCTTGAAAAGAGATGGTGCTGTAATGCTGAAAGGTCCAAACTTTGTTATCCTGAATAAAAAATAAAAAATATATAATGGTTTTTAGTCACATTTCATTTGGATAGTGCAGATTTTCCATAATAATAAGCCATTTAGCAGACGCTTTTATCCAAAGCGACTTACAGTCATGCGTGCATACATTTTTTTTTTTGTGTATGGGTGGTCCCGGGGATCGAACCCACTACCTTGGCGTTACAAGCACCGTGCTCTACCAGCTGAGCTACAGAGGACCACCACGGCTCCATCTGTAGAGCATCTTTATACAGATGGTCATACTATCAACATTCTATCTGTTGGTGAGCAACTTCTTGCTAAAGTTACAGTTAGGGTTTGGGTTAGGGTTAGGTTTAGAATAAGTGTTAGCATTAGGGTTAAGGTTAGAGTTAAGGCTAGGGTTAGGTTAAGGGTTAAGTTTAGGGTTAGGATAAGGGTTAAGGTTACGGTTAGAGCTAGGGTTAGTAGATAGTTTGTTTAAATGTTACTGATAGTCTGTAGATAATCTGTAGAGCATCTACACATGGACTATCTAAATAAAGTGTTACCTGTTTTTTTAGGCTTTGAAAATGTTAATGTGCCTAAAATCTTTACTTGAAAAGAGATGGAAGGCTGTAATAATGAAAGGTCCAATGTTTGTATCCCTGAACAAAAAGGCATAATAGAGTTGGTAGGCTCTGAACATGTTTGTGGGCCACAATTCAATACCAAATGACCACATCTCTTTTTCAACCCGAATGAAGTAATTTGCGAAACTGCAGGTTCGTTACTTACAAATTACTTACAGAGTAGCCACTTATGTGCTCACAAATGTGGATGGATTATATCAGAAGGTGCTCATGACAGTCAACAGTGTTCATAATAATCCCTTGCCCAATTAAAAAAGACATTAAGAGAAATGAAAGTAATCAGCCTACAGAGGTTCTGGGAATTATCTACAGCTGAGTTCTATGTGATAAACAGCAGAGTTATTTGGTATTGACTATGATAATGGTTGTTGGTCTGCTTTCCTTTTTTTCTCTTCTTCCTGAAGTCCAAATTACAGCGTCATTAGCAGAAAGAAGGATGATGTGTCAAATAAGTTTAATGGTTCTGAATTGGTCATAAAGAAACCTCTGTGTGGGTTTTCCTTATTTGGTGCGGATGCGTGGATGCAGGACTCAATGTTTTTTAGTCATACTCAGTTAGGTTTCCCCTCAAAGCACAGGGTTACATCCCAAATAGCACCCTATTCCCATAGTGCACTACTTTTGACCATAGCCATATGGGCCCTGGTCAAAAGTAGTGCAGTATATAAGGAATAGGGTGCCATTTGGGATGCGCCCCAGGACTACAAAGCAAAATAAACAAAAATCCATCACAGACAAAGGGAATGAGAATGGATAGCTCAATCAAAGTGGAGGAAAATGAAAGCACTGATACTGTTACTAACCCAGTTCAGATGTTCTGCCTCAACTGAAGAAATCTATAATGAAGACAAAATGGAGTCGATGAAAAATATACAATTAATAATGGAGCTAATTTCAGCATTAAGGCTTTCAGACATGTATTTCCCCGATAATTGGTTGACATCAGCAACCTCCGTATATCATATTTATAGACATGTCCAATCCCATCTAATAGAGATGACCATATGCTAATTCAAATGTGAAGCAAATTAACCCCAGCTAACAACAAACGTTCCCAAAACTTCCCTTAAGATTCTCATTAGGTCATTGCCGGTTTCAAATGAATGTTCCAGTGATGTGCAAGGACTGTTTCTAAAAGAACATTCCCTTAATGCCAAACAGAACTTACCCAGAACGTGGTTGCCATGTTCTCAGAATATTCAATATTCTAGACACATTTCATTGGAACGTTGCAAGAATATTCTAGTGCCAGTTTTCTGAAGGTTCTAATAAAATTCCATCAATGTCACACCAAACATACACAGAACATGGTTGCCGTGTTCTCCAAATATAAGATATTAGTTGTAGACACATTTCATTGGAACGTTGCAAGAACATTCATGTGTCCAGTTTTCTGAGAGTTAGGAGAATATTCCATCAACGCCACACCAAACGTACAGAGAACATGGTTGCCATGTTCTCAAAAAATAAGATATTAATGTTTTAGACATGTTTCACGGGAACAGTGCAAGAACATTCCTGTGACCAATGACATTTAAAACATAGAACGTTCTGGCATGGTCCCCTGAAGGTTTTTGTCTAGCTCCCAGCTTGTCCCTAAAGACGTTTTTTAGACTTCGCCTGATGGTCCCAAAGAAACGTGTTTCTTTACACACCACCCCTTGTTACTGTTGCCGAGCCCACCAAGGCCCTGATTGGTGAACCACTGATCCTTTCACAGATCTTTGTCTGTTGGCAAGGTTAGGGACACACACACACACAAACAGTGTTTTTAACCTACAATGATTTCAACTTACACATTAGACACACTTTGACATACATGTAACTGCCAAAATAAAGGAAACACTTGAGTAAATGAGGGTTACAAAGTAAACACAGCAAAAAAAGAAATGTCCTCTCACTGTCAACTGCGTTTATTTTCAGCAAACTTAACATGTGTAAATATTTGTATGAACATAACAAGATTCAACAACTGAGACATAAACTGAACAAGTTCCACAGACATGTGACTAACAGAAATGGAATAATGTGTCCCTGAGCAAAGGGGGGGTCAAAATCAAAAGTAACAGTCAGTATCTGGTGTGGCCAACAGCTGCATTAAGTACTGCAGTGCATCTCCTCCTCATGGACTGCACCAGATTTGCCAGTTCTTGCTGTGAGATGTTACCCCACTCTTCCACCAAGGCACCTGCAAGTTCCCTTTACATTTCTGGGGGGAATGGCCCTAGCCCTCACCCTCCGATCCAACAGGTCCCAGACGTGCTCAATGGGATTGAGATCCGGGCTCTTCGCTGGCCATGGCAGAACACTGACATTCCTGTCTTGCAGGAAATGTGCGTTCCTGGTGTAACTCGGGCAGTAATTGTTTCTATCCTGTACCTGTCCCGCAGGTGTGATGTTCGGAAGTACCGATCCTGTGCAGGTGTTGTTACACGTGGTCTGCCACTGTGAGGACGATCAGCTGTCCGTCCTGTCTCCCTGTAGCGCTGTCTTAGGCGTCTCACAGTACGGACATTGCAATTTATTGCCCTGGCCACATCTGCAGTCCTCATGCCTCCTTGCAGAATGTGGAAGGCACGTTCACGCAGATGAGCAGGGACTCTGGGCATCTTTCTTTTGGTGTTTTTCAGAGTCAGTGGAAAGGCCTCTTTAGTGTCCTAAGTTTTCATAACTGTGACCTTAATTGCCTACCGTCTGTAAGCTGTTAGTGTCTTAACGACCGTTCCACAGGTGCATGTTCATTAATTGTTTATGGTTAATTGAACAAGCATGGGAAACAGTGTTTAAACCCTTTACAATGAAAGATCTGTGAAGTTATTTTGATTTTACGAATTATCTTTAAAAGACGTTTCTTTTTTTGCTGAGTTTTATATTGAAAGCAGGTGCTTCCACACAGGTGTAGTTCCTGAATTAGGGTCATGTATAAAAGTGCCCAGTTGCCCATTATTTAGGATACTATGGGTAGAAGAAGAGATCTCAGTGACTTTGAAAGAGGGGTCTCAAAGGAGCATAGGGGGTTTAAAGGGTGTGTGTGAGTGTGTGTGTGTGTTTGTTTGTTTGTTTGTTTATCTGTCTTAGTCCCCAGATCTCAACCAAATTGAACGCTTTTGGGATATTCTGTAGCGGCACCTGAGACAGCGTTTACCACCACCATCAACGAAACACCAAATTATGGAATTTCTCTTGGAAGAATGGTGTCGGATCCCTCCAATAGAGTTCCAGACACTTGTAGAATCTACGCCAAGGCGCATTGACGCTGTTCTGGTGGCTCGTGGTGGCCCAACGCCCTATTAAGACATTTTATGTTGGTGTTTCCTTTATTTTGGCAGTACATGTACAGTGATTACATAATGATTACATAATTACACAATTATTTATCAACATGTCCTCACCTGGGTTTTGAACTCACAACTGCTTGGTTCACGATCTTCTCATCTTCCTGCTACGCCCCCATGTCTGTGTCAGTTGTCAGTTAATCTCACTATTCTCTCATCATTGATTTGATTTACTTACCATTTTAGGGTTTTCTGTATAGTTGTCTAATGATTGTGGGGCATATTACTCTGTTTTAATTTTACTCCTTAATCATATGATAAATAAAATAGTTTTTTAACAGAGCATGCTAGCAGATACCCACAGACTTCCAGTCATTGCGCTAATGCCGTAAACCAAGAGTTTCAGAGTTCAAATCCCAGGTAAGGACATGTTGAATAATAATTACTGCGTAAATAAACATGCACAATGTTTATTTACGCAGTAATGGCGAAAGCCATATTGATTATCCTGGAACTGGCCCTAATCCCCGACACTCGAAGAAGACGACACTATAGAGGCTGGTGTGCTGGCACCCTGATGAGACTACGGTGGCGAATGAATAAATCGCCTCTACCCTCTTTTATATTGGCGAATGTGCAATCGCTGGAGAATAAACTTGACGAGCTCCGTTCGAGACTATCCTATCAAGAGGACATTAAGAACTGTAATATACTATGCTTCTCAGAGTCATGACTGAAAAAGGACATGGATAATATAAAATGCATCTAGCTGGTTTTTCTATGCATCAGCAGGACATGTGTGTCTCTTTATTATTATCCAGGCTCTGTCGTAGCCGGCCGCGACCGTGAGACCCATGGGGCGGCGCACAATTGGCCCAGGGTAGGGGAGGGAATGGCCGGCAGGGATGTAGCTCAGTTGGTAGGTGTTTGCAATGCCAGGGTTGTGGGTTCGATTCCCATGGGGGGCCAGTATGAAAAATATAAAATAATGTATGCACTAACTGTAAGTCACTCTGGATAAGAGCGTCTGCTAAATGACTAAAATGTAAATGTAAAAAAATTAACAACAGCTGGGGCGCCATCTCTAATATTAAGGAAGTCTCAAGGTTCTGCTCGCCTGAGTTAGAATACCTCATGATAAGCTGTGGACCATACTATTTTCCAAGAGAGTATTAATCTGTATTTTTCATAGCTGTCTTTTTACCACCAAAAACCGATGCTGGCACTAAGTCCGCACTCAACACTGAACACTGAACCATGCGTGAGAGCATCAGATGTTCCGGAAGACTGTACGATCATGCCCATAGTCCCTGTGCCTAAGAACGCCAAGGTAACCTGTCTAAATGACTACTGCCCCGTAGCACTCACATCTGTAGCCATGAAATGCTTTGAAAGGCTGGTCATGGCTCACATAAACACCATCATCCCAGAAACCCTGGACCTACTCCAATTCGCATACCATCCCAATAGATCCACAGATGACAATCTCTATTGCACTCCACACTGCCCTTTCCGACCTGGACAAAAGGACCACCTACGTGAGAATGCTGTTCATTGACTACAGCTCAGCATTCAACACCATAGTCCCCTTCAAGCTCATCAGTAAGTTAAAGACCCTGGGACTGAACACCTCCCTCTGCAACTGAATCCTGGACATCCTGACAGGCCGCCCCAGGTGGTGATGGTAGGCAACAACACATCCGCCATGCTGACCCTCAACATGGAGGCCCCTCAGAGGTGCGTGTTCAGTCTCCTCCTGTACTCCCTGTTCACCCACGACTGCGTGGCCGAGTACGACACCAACACCTGCATTAAGTTTGCTGACGACACGACGGTGGTAGGCCAGATCACCGACGACGATGAGATAGTCTATAGGGAGGAGGTCAGAGACCTGGCAATGTGGTGCCAGGACAACAACCTCTCCCTCAACGTGGGCAAGACAAAATAGCTTATCGTGGACTACAGGAAATGTAGAGCTGAACACGCCCCAATTCACAACAACGCCTCTTCCCCCTCAGGAGGCTGAAAAGATTTGGCATGGGCCCTTAGATCCTCAAAAAGTTCTACAGCTGCACCACTGAGAGCATCTTAACTGGCTGCATCACCACTTTGTATGGCAACTGCTCGGCAACCGGCTGCAAAGCACTACAGAGGGTATTGCGTACGGCCAGGACATCACTGGGGCCAAACTCCCTGCCATCCAGGACCTCTATACCAGGCGGTGTCAGAGGAAAGCCCTGAAAATGGTCAAAGACTCTAGCCACCCAAGTCACAGACTGTTCGCTCTGCTACCGCACAGCAAGCTGTACCGGAGCTCCAAGTCTGGGATCAAAAGGCACCTGAACAGCTTCTACCCCCAAGCCATAAGATTGCTGAACAGTTAATCAAATGGCTACCCGGAAAGTGTATTATTTCTTTATTTATCTTAATTGTTTTGCACTGACTCCCTTGCACTGGCTCTATTCACACTCACTAGACTCTACCCACACACTCACACATACTACACTGACACTCCAACACACACTACATACGCTCACATCTATCACTCCAGTGTTAATACTAATACTAATACTAAATTGTAGTTATTTTGCACTATGGCCTATTTATTGCCTTACCTCAATAACTTACTACATTTGCACACACTGTATATATATTTTCTATTGTGTTATTGACTGTATGTTTTGTTTTATCCCATGTGTAACTCTGTGTTGTTCTTTTTATTGCACTGCTTTGCTTTATCTTGGCCAGGTCGCAGTTGTAAATGAGATGCCTGTCTGCCTGCTTTATATAGCAAGCCGTGGTCCTCTGTAGCTCAGCTGGTAGAGCACGGCGCTTGTAACGCCAAGGTAGTGGGTTCGATCCCCGGGACCACACAAACACAAAAATGTATGCACGCATGACTGTAAGTCGCTTTGGATAAAAGCGTCTGCTAAATGGCTTATTATATGGCCACGTGATCCATTTTTGTGAACTGGGTGGTGTACCTAATAAACTGTGTATGTTTGGAAGGTTTTGTTCAAATCAAAAGGGGTGCAGAGGTTTTGCTTTTCATTCAAGTATTATGGACCGTTGCAGCTTTGCCGGTAGTGTGATACATTTCCATGTGTCTATACTCCCTCTCCTACTCTCTCTAACCCAGTGTATCCTCTGGGCAATCATGCTGGCTACAATTTAATTTAATTTGGTTCACCAATCAGGGCCTTGATGGACTCAGTACCAAAGGGTTGATGTGTATGTTTTATTTTTGGGGGAGAACGTTTCTTTGGGACTATCAGGCGACATCCTAAAAACGTCTTTAGGGACGTCCCCCGAATCAAGCCGGTAACTAGACAAGACCATGATAGAATGTCCTATGTTTTAAATGTCCTTGGACACAGGAATGTTCTTGCAACGTTCCAATCAACGTTCCAATGTTCCTAGAACATTCATATCTTATATTCTGAGAAAGTGGCAACCATGTTCTCTATATATTTGGTGTGACATTGATGAAATATTCTCATAACCCTCAGGAAGTTAAGCTAGCTTTCTCATCCTACAGTTACAAATAAAACAAGTAGCATCCTACCTGTTGGCTCTTGGTCATTGTAGCCTATCCTTTAACTTTCAATCCTGTCATTTTAATTCAATTTTCCATTGATCAGATATCTCCTAACTTTTGCCATACACGGTGCGAGGCTCTATGACTGTAGCCTATTGCCACTATGATGGCTTATGATTGGCCAACAAAAACAACAAGCTACGCGTGCCATGCTCCACTCTCGTGAAAAGAAAGAGCAGCAGCATAAATGATGAAACTTCTCTCTCTCACTCTACTGCAGCAGTCACGTTCAGATCTGTACGGGCCCATCCGGACAAGTCAGTTAAAATTACACATACCCGAGACCCATGACATTCATATCAGATCCGACCCAGACCAGTGACATTACTTCGAATTCTGGATCCGGGCCCGCTCGGGTCCCGGATTGGGTCTCGGGTATTCGGGTACAGGTGGATCCGTGAAGAACTCTACTTGCAATGTCCCATGAAACGTGTCTAGAACATATATTCTGAGAACATGGCAACCATGTTCTGTTTATGTTGGGTGTGAAGTTGATGGAATATTCTCCTAACGCCAAAACATGCTAAATAGGTCATCTGGAGGTTTTTACTAACGTACATAGAATGTTCCTCTGACTAACGGAAAACTGGACACTCAAACATCAGGGGAACATTACGGGTAACATTACACAAACTTTCCTCAAAACCAACAAGACCAAAGAGATGTGCATAGACTTCAGGAAGCGAACAACACCTACCTCTGCAACATATATCAAAGGTCAGAACATAGAGATTGTAGAGGAATACAAATATCTGGGTGTCCTCTTGGACAATAAGCTTCAGTGGAGTAAATGTACAGACCTGATCTACAAAAGGAGTCAGCAGAGACTGTACTTTCTCAAAAAGCTGGGATCTTTTACTGTTGACTGTACTATACTGACTCTGTTTTACAAATCTTTCATTGAGAGTATTTTAACTTTTTGTATTGTTTGTTGGTTTGGCAATGCCACTGTCAGCCAGGAAAATATGCTGAGAAGGATTATCACCACAGCAAGCAAGGTACTTGGAGTCAAACAGACAGGCTTGGCTGAGATCTTTAAGGTCAGGACCCTCAGCAAGGCTCACAAAATCATTTTAGACTCAAGCCACCCGCTGTAGCCAGACTTTGAACTACTCCCCTCTGGGTGCAGGTATAGGGCACATCCCAGGAGGAAAAACAGAACTAGACAATCATTTGTGCCAGGTGTGATATCCCTCCTAAACAGCTCGGGCTAATGTTCCTATCCACCCAGTAAAGCCAGCAGGCTAGTCTCTTTCATTGGTATATACTGTATGTAACTGTTATGAATTTTGTACTGACCATTTTTTGTCTACTGTATTTAAACAGGACTTTAAATGTGTACATGATACTGCAAAAACAATCCCCATGGTATAGTAAAGAGAACACAAATGACAAATAGGTCCATCCGAGATTCATGATATCCTCTTACATATAACTGAATTACCGACAACCAAAGGCATCAAGGTGTGTTATTGTCTCATGGGGCGGCGCACAATTGGCCCAGCGTTGTTCAGGGTAGGGGAGGGAATGGCTGGCAGGGATGTAGCTCAGTTGGTAGAGCATGGCATTTGCAACACCAGGGTTGTAGGTTCGATTCTCATGGGGGGCCAGTATGAAAAATATTTTAAAAATATATATGCACTCACTAACTGTAAGTCGCTCTGGATAAGAGCGTCTGCTAAATGACTAAAATGTTAGTTTAGCATGTTTTGGCGGTTAGAGAGAACATTCAATAAATGTCAAACAGAACTTACCCAGAATGTGGTTGACATGTTCTCAGAATATCCAATATTAATGTTCTAGACACGTTTCATTGGAACGTTGCAAGAACATTCCTTTGTCCAGGTTTCTGAGGGTTAGGACAATACTCCATCAACGTCCCACCAAACATATACAGAACATGGTTACCATGTTTTCAGAATATAAGATTCATGTTCTAGACACGTTTCATTGGAACGTTGGAAGAACATTCCTTTGTCCGATTTTCTGAGGGTTAGCAGAATATTCCATCAACCTCCCCTCCAAACATACACAGAACATGGTTGCCATGTTTTCAGAATATAAGATATGAATGTTCTAGACACGTTTCATGGGAACGTTGCAGGAACTGTTTGTGCTTCAGCTGCCAGGAGTTCACCTGATGGTCCCAAAGAAACATTCTCCCCTAAAAAAGTTGTTTCATTACACATCACGCCCTGTTACTGTTGCCGAGCCCATTAAGCCACTGATTGCTCAACAACTGATCCATTCACAGTTATTTGTCTGTTGGAAAGGTTAGGGACACAAACACAAGGTACTTTTAACATACAATGTTTACAACGTACATATTTGACACACTTTATTACATTTTGCATGTTAATTTATGCAATAAATATTATTCATAATTATTACTCACCTGGGATTTGAACTCACAACCTCTTGGTTCACGGCATTCAGATCTTTCTGCAACACCACCATGTCTGTTAATCTGACTATTCTCTTATCATTGATTTGATTAACTTATTTCAGCAATTTTAGGGCTTTCTGTATAGTGGTCTAATGTTGGTGGGCCATTTTACCCTGTTTTATTGTTATTCCTGAATCACTATGATCAATAAAATGTTTTTCTTGATTGTACTTTTAACAGAGCTATAATAATTACTGTATAAATGAGCATGCATATGTTTGTCAAAGTATGTCAAATATGTACGTTGAAAGCACTGTATGTTAAAAGCATTGTTTGTGTGTGTGTGTGAGTGTCCCTAACCTTGCCAACAAACAAAGAGCTGTGAATGGATCAGTGGTTCACCAATCAGGGCTTTGATGCTAAATGGCATATTATTGATGGGCTCGGACACAGTAGCAAGGGGTGATGTTTAACAATGGAACCTTTTTTGTGGAGGGAGAATATTTATTTGGGACCATCAAGCAACATCCTGTCGACTGAAACACATGAATGTTCTTGCAACGTTCCCATTAAACGTGCCTAGAACATTAATATACTATATTCTGAGAACATGGTAACCACGTTCTGGATAAGTAATTTTTTACATTAAGGGAATGGTCTCTTGGAAACCGTCCTTGCACGTCAATGGAACATTCTTATGAAAATGTGAGGTAATTACCTAATTTGTATTTGTATTTGTATTTATTAGGGATCCTCATTAGCTGCTGCCAAGGCTCTTAAGGGAACGTTCTCTAAAGTCGTGGGAACGTTTATTGTTAGCTGGGATGGTGGACTCAAGCAGGGTTAAGCCGATGCAAAGGACTCTTTCTCAGTCAGATAACAACCAGTGCCAGATAGTCTGCATCTCAGCTCAAATATATTCACATACTGTAGTAAAGCCTCAGAAAAAAAAGCAGATTTGTTGAGTTTTCTATGTTTTACACGCTATCTAAGAAGGCAAACATCCTTTACATTCACTTTAACAATTTGGTCATTACAATCGGAACCTGACCCTATTCTGACCCTACTGGCCAATTGCTAAGTTCATGCATCATAATAGCCATGGATGGAGGTTTAGTTGGGAGTGTGATAACGTGAAAGGCTTAAGTGTGTTGTTAGCTATCGCAGCT
Source organism: Coregonus clupeaformis (assembly GCF_020615455.1). Taxonomy (NCBI): domain Eukaryota; kingdom Metazoa; phylum Chordata; class Actinopteri; order Salmoniformes; family Salmonidae; genus Coregonus; species Coregonus clupeaformis. The sequence continues at coordinate 528,375 of NC_059215.1, forward strand.
AGATTTTCTTTTCGTTGATATTTTAGCTGTGTGCCTGTGTCGTAGCTATCAGTGGCAGCCAGTCAACCTTTCTTGAGCCTCAGGAAAAAGGGCAGACATGGTCTCTGCAGTGATTGGGACTGGTAGGATGCCTCCCAAATGGCACCCTAATCCCAATATAGAGAAAGGTCAAAGGTAGTGCACCACATAGGAAATAGGGTGCCATTTGGGACGTAAACGTAATCCAAGGCGTTCTGCCCTCCTGGCCTGATGGCTTCTAACATCCATCTTGGCTCATTTACCATAGTTTCCACAGTGATTGTGCATGGGTCTCTGTTCCCTGCATCAGGCATGCACAGTATGTGTCCTACCCTTGTCCTCTACGTTCTGCCTGAATGCATATATCAGAACCCTACATGGACAATAGCATACAAATATCTCAGTTTAGCATATGAGATGGAGACCAGAGATTATATATGCATACAAGAGATTGGTTCATCGGTGCTGGCTGGTGAGGTGATAGTAAGAGGACAGCTCATAGTAATGGCTGGAATGTAAAAAATGGCATGGTATCTAACTCATGGAAACCATGTGTTTGAGGTATTTGATACCATTCCATTCATTCTGTTCCAGCTACCATTGGTGTTTATGCATTCAAGAAATTGCTTCATTCCTATCACTGTAAAACCTTCACAAGGGAAACCAATGCTTCCTCACCCTTCCCAAAGTATATGATGGAAAAAATAATAGTACTCAATGTGAAGGGCGTGACACTGGTTTATGTAATTCCTCGTCTGACAACTAAGGAGTGTGTGTGAGGTCAAAAGTGACTGGGGTTCAGACACATTGTGCACAATTCTGACAATGTTGTGGAACATCTCAAATGTGGCGGCAATGACGATGCCAGAGGATCTTCCAACATTTTTTGCCCCAAATGGTGCGCTGGTCAAAAGTAGTGCACTACATAGGGAATAGGGTGCCATTTGGTACGCTAACTAAAACTCCCCCAGGCATTAAACAATGACATATACACCCCATTAGTAGTTAATAAATCATCCATATACCAGGTTAAAACATATTAGGCAAGATAGTAAATTAGTGTCAATGTAATGTTCAAGGGGGCCGAAACGATCAACAAAGCTCTTTATCACACAAATGTTGCTTTATAGCTATGTGGTTGTTTTCTAAGTAGTGTTTCAGAGCCCGATGACATTCATCACAGCCCTGTTTATTCAGTGTTTAGCAGAATAATAAAATAATTATCTGTTGAAGTATGTTTTGCACATATGAATGATCTAAATCACTGATTTCATTTCAGATAGATTCTCTCGTCTAAGAGTCTAAGCCTTTGTGGGGGGGAAAATACAAAAACTCCACAATATTTCAAAAGCTTTCAACAGAGAAAGCCACTGAAGGATACTCAGCCATTAAGTACCATTGCAGGGGCCTCTTTAAAATACTTTCAGTGTAATGATAGATTATGGTGGCTGAAGGGTACAAACAGTGTAAAATCCCACAAAAACAATATCAACTTTATGCTCGGATTAAGATGAGAATCATCGTGGTGAACAATGATTATGAATACCACATATGGACCATATTCAAGATGGATTATGATTCTCGTTCAAAACGTGAATTCGGAAAGTATTCAGACCCCTTGACTTATTCCACATTTTGTTACGTTACAGCCTTATTCTAAAATGGATTCAATTGTTTTTTCCCCCCTCTTCAATCTACACACAATACCCCATAATGACAAAGCAAAAACTGGCTTTTAGAACATTTTGCAAATGTATTAAAATAAAAAACTGAAATATTACATTTACCTAAGTATTCAGACCATTTACTCAGTACATTGTTGAAGCACCTTTGGCAGCGATTACAGCCTTGAGTCTTCTTGGGTAAGACGCTACAATCTTGGCACACCTGTATTTGGGGAGTATATCCTATTCTTCTCTGCAGATCCTCTCAAGCTCTGTCAGGTTGGATGGAGAGTGTCGCTGCACAGCTATTTTCAGGTCTCTCCAGAGATGTTCGATCAGGTTCAAGTCCGGGCTCTGGCTGGGCCACTCAAGGACATTCAGAGACTTGTACCGAAGCCACTCCTGCGTTGTCTTGGCTGTGTGCTTAGGGTCATTGTCATGTTGGAAGGTGAACCTTCACCCCTGTCTGAGGTCCTGAGTGCTCTGGAGCAGGTTTTCATCAAAGATCTCTCTGTACTTTGCTCCTTTCATCTTTCCCTTGGTCCTGACTAGTCTCCCAGTCCCTGCCACTGAAAAACATCTGCACAGCGTGATGCTGCCACCACCATGCTTCACCGTAGGGTGCTGTAGGTGGCAGGTTTCCTCCAGATGTGACGCTTGGCATTCAGGCCAACGAGTTCAGTCTTGGTTTTATCATACCAGAGAGTCTTGTTTCTCATGGTCTGAGAGTCCATTAGGTGCCTTTTGGCAAACTCAAAGCGGGCTGTCATGTGCCTTTTACTGAAGTGTGGCTTCCATCTGGCCACTCAACCATAATTGGTGGAGTGCTGCAGAGATGGTTGTCCTTCTGGAAGGTTCTCCCATCTCCACAGAGGAACTCTGGAGCTCTGTCAGAGTGACCATCGGGTTCTTGGTCACCTCCCTGACCAAGACCCAATTGCTGCGTTTGGCCGGGCAGCGAGCTCTAGGAAGAGTCTTGGTGGTTCCAAACTTCTTCCAGTTAAGAATGATGGAGGCCACTGTGTTCTTGGAGAACTTCAATGCTGCAGAAATCCTGTCACGGAGCTCTACGGACAATCCCTTCGGCCTCATGGCTTGGTTTTTGCTCTGAAACGCTGTCAACTATGGGACCTTATATAGACATGTGTGTGCCTTTCCAAATCATGTCCAATCAACTGAATTTACCACAGGTGGACTCCAATCAAGTTGTAGAAACATCTCAAGGATGATCAATGGAAACAGGATGCACGTGAGTTCAATTTCGAGTGTCATTGCAAAGGGTCTGAATACTTATGTAAATAAGGTATTTCTGTTTTTTAAATAAGGCATTTGCAAAAATTTCTAAAAACCTGTTTTCGCTTTGTCATTATGGGGTAGATTGACGATGTCACGTCTACTCCTGCTACTCCTCTCCGGCGTGCGACGTCGCCGGAATACTAACCACCGGTCCTGGGATTCTTCATTACGCGCACCTGCAGATCATTATGATTCACACCTGGACTTCATTACCTTCCTCATTCTACCCTTTACATGTCCCTCCCTTACATTTATTCTTCAGTCGGTATTGTTCCTGTATCCATGCTATATCGCCACTGTTACGCTGTCTCGTTTCATGTTTGTTGTTTTATTAAACGTTTCACCTGCACCGGCTTCTCGACTCAAAGCGTAATTCTTACAGAATACCGACTCAAAACATGGAAGCGGCAGGAAATTCGAATATCTCTCAGACGGTCGATGAACAGGGGTATCTTCAACGTCAACACCATGACCTGCTGGCACAACTGGGATCGGCTATGGAGGAGGTTCTTCACAGTGTGCAACGTCTCGAACACACCCGGGAGGTGTTGCCTTCATACAGCGGAGGATACTCTACAACCAGTCGACCCAGCGAGCCAGCACATCAGCCCATTCAGCAACCCACTCAGGTCAGCGATGCCCATTTATCCTTCCCGGATAAATATGACTGTACACCATCCAAATGCCGTGGCTTCCTACTTCAGTGCTCCCTCTATGTTACGCATCAGAGGGGAGCACCCACCACCGAGAGGTCCAAGGTTGCCACTGTGATTTCTCTGCTGACTCGGCGGGTGTTGGAATGGGCTATGGCCGTCTGGGAGAGAGGAGAGGAGGAGCCTGATTTTTATGAGGGCTTCATGGCTCTCTTTATATGTATTTTTGATCATCCCCCGGAGGGCAGAGAGGGAGGTGTGCGGCTACTGCAATTACCGCAGGGGAACCAGATGGCTGCTGAGTACTCGCTCACCTTTCGGACAGTAGCAGCATCCAGTGGCTGGAATGAGCGCTTCATACGCTATTTAGAAGAGCTTTGTTTGAAGAGGTCCAGATGGAACTGGCCTGTCGAGATGACAACCTCACCGTGGACGCACTCATTGCGATGGCCATCCGTCTGGATAACCTACTTCGGGAGCGCCGGTACTCTCATCGCTTCTCTCCTCCCCTTAGTGAACACTCGGAATCAGAGTCTGAACCCATGGAGGTAGGGGTCACTTGTCTCCCCGCCGCAGACGGATACAGCTGGGGCTCTGTCTGTACTGTGGACAAGGGGGGCACAAGCTCCAGAGATGTCCGGAGTGAGTATTCCATCTTCATCACTGTCTACTAGGCTATTTTTGGTGTCCATTACACTATCTGACTGTCCCTCATGTACTGTGTCTACAGCGTTAGTGGATTCCGGTGCCACGGGGCACTTTATTGACCAGACCCTTGCCTCCTCTCTTAACATCAACTCATACCCGCTCTCCTCTCCTTTTCCGGTTCAAGCCCTGGATAGTCAGCCTTTAGGATCCGGAACAATCACCCACATCACTCAAACACGCACCCTCACTGTGGAGTCCATTCATCAGGAGAACATTCCCTTCTTCATTACCAGTGCACAAGATCATCCTCTGCCTCGCTTGGCTTCAACGCCACAACCCTACCATCTCATGGTCGAGAATGAGAATTACAGACTGGTCACCCGAATGCTGGAGGACCTGCTTCCCTGTCCCCTGTGTTTCCACGTCGGTTGAGAGTCCTGTGGTTGCCCTTCAGCCCCACATCCCGGAGGTATACCAGGACCCGCGGGAGGTACTCTCCAAGACCCGCGCCACCTGTCTTCCTCCTCATCGCCCCTGGGACTGTGCCATTGACCTGCTTTCAGGTTCTGTGCCTCCGCGCAGACGCATCTACCCTCTGTCGGTGGCTGAGACCCAGGCCATGGAGGATTACATCCAAGAGGCACTCCAACAAGGTTTCATCCGCACGTCTACTTCCCCTGCGTCGGCTGGTTTCTTCTTCGTGGCCAAGAAGGATGGAGGGTTACATCCCTGCATTGACTACAGAGGACTCAACAAAATCACCACCAAGTATCGGTACCCTTTCCCATTGGTGCCGTCAGCCATCGATCAGCTCCGCGGGGCCCGGTTCTTTACCAAACTGGACCTGCAGAGTGCAAACAATCTCATCCGCATCCAGGAGGGGGATGAGTGGAAGACGGCATTTAGCACGATGTCTGGTCACTACGAGTACTTGGTGATGCCATGTGGCTTAGCCAATGCTCCGTCAGTGTTCCAGGCATTCGTTAACGAGGTGTTCAGGGACATGCTCGGCCGCCAGGTGGTCATGTATATCGATGACATCCTGATTTACTCGGCTACCCTGGAGGATCACATTATTCACGTTCGAGCAGTCCTGGAACGCCTCCTCGGCAACCACCTGTTCGTCAAGGCTGAGAAGTGCCAATTTCACCAGAGGACGTCTCCTTCTTAGGCTACCAAATCAGCCCACAGGGTGTGAGGATGGACGACAAGAAGGTAGATGCAGTCAGGTCATGGCCAGTTCCAACCATCATAAAGAGGATACAACGTTTTTTGGGGTTTGCCAACTTCTACCGCCGCTTCATCAGGAACTTCAGATCTGTCGCCGCTCCTCTCAACTCTCTCCTTAAAGGAGGGCCCCGTAGGTTGGTGTGGAGCCCAGCAGCCGACGAGGCCTTCTGTCTACTCAAAGGACGTTTCACCTCCACCCCAGTGCTCAAACACCCAGATCACATGACATCCTTTGTGGTGGAGGTGGATGCTTCAGAGGTAGGTTTGGGGGCAGTTCTGTCTCAACGACAGGGTAACCCACAGAAGTTGCACCCGTTTGCGTTTTACTCTAAGAAACTGTCCCCTGCAGAGAGGAATTACGACGTCGGTGATCGTGAGCTCCTGGCGGTGAAGTTGGCATTAGAGGAGTGGAGACACTGGCTAGAAGGCGCCAAGGAACCGTTCGTCATTCTCACCGACCATCGGAACCTGGAGTACATACGGACAGCGAGGAGGCTGAATCCGCGCCAAGCAAGGTGGGCCCTTTTCTTCACAAGGTTTGACTTCACACTGAGCTATCGCCCAGGTTCTAAGAACACCAAGGCCGATGCTCTGTCCCGTCTCTACGATTTGGGGTAGGGTCCCGAATGCGCCCATAATTCCATCCTCCCGAGTCGTAGCTCCTGTCGTCTGGGACGTTGATGCGGACATCCACCAGGCTCTGGAGAGGGAGCCCGCACCCACTAATTCTCCTCCGGAGTGCATTTACGTTCCCACAGGTATAAGGGATCGCCTGCTGACCTGAGCGCACACAGCTCTCGTCGCTGGACATCCAGGTATTTCTCGCACTACCCAATCCATCTCTGGCAAATACTGGTGGTAACACCTTAGCGCAGGACGTCACTCGCTATGTCAACTCCTGTTCCGTATGTACTCAAACCAAGTCCCCCGGAACGCTCCAGCAGGGAAGCTCCTGCCGCTTTCCGTGCCTCAGCGACCTTGGTCACATCTACAGTGCCTTGCAAAAGTATTCATCCCCCTTGGCGTTTTTCCAATTTTGTTGCATTACAACCTGTAATTTAAATAGATTTTTATTTGGATTTCATGTAATGGACATACATGATATAGTCCAAATTGGTGAAGTGGAATAAAAAAAAAATAAAAAAAATACTTGTTTTCAAAAGATTCTAAAAAATCAATAACGGAAAAGTGGTGCGTGCATATGTATTCACCCCCTTTGCTATGAAGCCCCTAAATAAGATCTGGTGCAACCAATTACCTTCAGAAGTCACATAATTAGTTAAATAAAGTCCACCTGTGTGCAATCTAAGTGTCACATGATGTGTCACATGATCTCAGTATATATACACCTGTTCTGAAAGGCCCCAGAATCTGCAACACCATTAAGCAAGGGGCACCACCAAGCAAGCGGCACCATGAAGACCAAGGAGCTCTCCAAACAGGTCAGGGACAAAGTTGTGGAGAAGTACAGATCAGGGTTGGGTTCTAAAAAAAATATCAGAAACTTTGAACATCCCACGGAGCACCATTGAATCCATTATTAAAAAATTGAAAGAATATGGCACCACAACAAACCTGCCAAGAGAGGGCCGCCCATCAAAACTCACGGACCAGCAAGGAGGGCATTAATCAGAGAGGCAACATAGACACCAAAGATAACCCTGAAGGAGCTGCAAAGCAATATCTGTCTATAGGACCACTTTAAGCCATACACTCCACAGAGCTGGGCTTTACGAAAGAGTGGCCAGAAAAAAAGCCATTGCTTAAAGAAAAAAATAAGCAAACACGTTTGGTGTTCACCAAAAGGAATGTGGGAGACTCCCCAAACATATGGAAGAAGGTACTCTGGTCAGATGAGACTACAGTTGAGCTTTTTGGCCATCCAGGAAAACGCTATGTCTGGTGCAAACCCAACACCTCTCATCACCCCGAGAACACCATCTCCACAGTGAAGCATGGTGATGGCAGCATCATGCTGTGGGGATGTTTTTCATCGGCAGGGACTGGGAAACTGGTCAGAATTGAAGGAATGGTGGATGGCGCTAAATACAGGGAAATTCTTGAGGGAAACCTGTTTCAGTCTTCCAGACATTTGAGACTCGGACGGAGGTTCACCTTCCAGCAGGACAATTGACCCTAAGCATACTGTTAATGCAACACTCGAGTGGTTTAAGGGGAAACATTTAAATGTCTTGGAATGGCCTAGTCAAAGCTCAGACCTCAATCCAATTGAGAATCTGTGGTATGACTTAAAGATTGCTGTACACCAGCGGAACCCATCCAACTTGAAGGAGCTGGAGCAGTTTTGCCTTGAAGAATGGGCAAAAATCACAGTGGCTAGATGTGCCAAGCTTATAGAGACATACCCCAAGAGACTTGCAGCTGTAATTGCTGCAAAATGTGGCTCTACAAAGTATTTACTTTTGGGGGGTGAATTGTTATGCACGTTCAAGTTTTCTTTTTTTGGTCCTATTTCTTATTTGTTTGTTTCACAATAAAAAAATATCTTCAAATGATACAAACTCCCCAACAATACATTTTAATTCAAGGTTGTAAGGCAAAAAAATAGGAAAAATGCCAAGGGGGGTGAATACTTTCGCAAGCCACTGTATCCATTGACTTTTTTACCGATCTCCCTTCTGACGATTTCACCACCATTTTGGGAGTAGTGGATAGATTTTCTAAGTCCTGTCGTTTAATCCCTCTTCCTGGTCTCCCCACTGCTCTCCAGTTTGCTGAGTCACTCATCCAGCAGGTCTTCTGGCATTATGGCCTTCCGGAGGACATCGTCTCCGACCGTGGCCCCCAGTTCGCATCATGAGTATGGAGGGGCTTCATGGAGAAGCTCGGGGTCACGGTCAGCCTCACTTCCGGGTACTGGCCTCAGTCCAATGGGCAGGTGGAGAGGATGAACCAGGAGCTGGGAGGTTCTTGAGGAGTCACTGTCCGGACCGGCAGGGTGAGTCGGCACGATTCCTTCCATGGGTAGAGTACGCCCAGAACTCGCTACGTCACTCCTCCACTGGGTTGACCCCCTTCCAGTGTGTTCTGGGTTTTCAGCCGGTCCTGGCTCCATGGACCCCGGGCCAGACCGAAGCTCCTGCGGTTGATGAGTGGTTCCGGCGAGCAGAAGAAGTGTGGAGGGACGCTCACGTGAGACTCCAGCGCTCCGTCCATCCTCAAAAGGAACAGGCAGACCGCCATCGCAGTAAGACCCCTGTGTTCCACCCTGGGGATCGCGTCTGGCTTTGTACCAGGAACCTCCCACCCTGCCTGCCCTGCAAGAACCTGAGCCCCCGGTTTGTGGGGCCATTCAAGGTTCTCTGGAGGGTCAACAAGGTGACGTATAGGTTACAGCTGCCCAGTCACTATCGTATCTCACCCTCTTTTCATGTCTCCCTTCTCAGGCCGGTGGTTCCTGGTCCCCTAGCTGTCCCCCACGACACCCCCTCCCACCCCCCCTGACATCGAGAAAAGTCAGGCGTATGCTGTCAGATCACTACTGGACTCACCTGGTGGACTGGGAGGGGTATGGCCCAGAGGAGCGGTGTTGGGTTCCGGTGGAGGACATTCTGGATCCCAACGTCATCCGTGATTTCTACCTTCGCCGCCCGGACCGACCCGCTCCTCATCCTCGGGGTCGTCCCTCTGATCAGCGTCATCCTGCGGCAGGATTCGGCGTCAGGGGGGGGTACTGTCACGTCTACTCCTGCTCCTCCCCTCCGGCGTGCGACGTCACCGGAATACTAACCACCGGTCCTGGGATTCTTCATTACGCGCACCTGCAGATCATTATGATTCACACCTGGACTCCATTACCTTCCTCATTACCTCCCCTTTATATGTCCTTCCCTTACGTTTACTCTTCAGTCGGTATTGTTCCTGTGTCCATGCTATATCTAATTTTAGCCATATTAGCATAGACATAACATCAGTCAAAACACCTCAATACAAGACATGGTACTGTATCAAGAACAAGATTTAACTGGCTGAAACGAACCACCTACGATTCCCCACATGGCAGCTTCTTGTCATTGTTGTTAGCTATGTGGCCATCTAGAAGAACAAACAGCCTTCTGTCAGCTAACCCGTCTATACAGTGCCATATCTATAACAAAGCCCAGTAGGCAATTAGAAACATGCCAGTTGTTTTCAAACCAGGTCAAATCTGTTCTAGTGAGGGGAGAGTGGGAAGAGAGGAAAGATGAGTTGGAGAAAAGAGGGAGGAGGAAGTCGAGAGGGATGCACTCCCCTGTCTATGAATCAGAGAGATTGTTAGTTCTTCTCAATGTGCAGTGAGTCTTTGTTCTAGCAGAAACTGTGGAACTTATTGTATCTTCTTCTCTCTCTCTCTGACACTACATTTCCTACACACATCCTTATCTTGTGTTCCTACTCTCTCCCTTTCTTGTTCAGTCCCTTCTCACTCTTTCTTTCTCTTTCTCTCTCTCTCTCTCTCTCCCTCATTCCCTGTGTCAATGTGACTCATCCTTCTCTTGCAGTCTGTAATTCCCTTCAACAGATCATGCGTTCAGGTCAGGAGAGGAGAGGATGAGGAGAGGAGAAGAGGAGAGGAGAAGAGGAGAGAACAGAGGAGAGGCGCAACTAATTTTGAAGCAGCACTTCAGAAAATAAAGTATCATAGAGTTACGACCCCCGTAATATAATGTGCCAATAATATATATTGTCTAAGAATAGTCTCGCCTGAACAGATTACATTGCAGAGATATTTTATGTAAGGAGTGAGAGTGTTAGAGATGTTGATGAGGTCACTAAGGCATGAACTGACAGGAGATCAGAGAAATACCGCCGCCACGCTCTCCGAAAATAAGCTATCTTGAAATCAGCAACAGTGTCAGTTCTCGTCTTTGTGAGCTGTTAAATTGAGATCACACAGTCTATAAATACCCTATAACTAATCCACCAGAATGTGTGTGTTGTGCGTGCGTGTGTGGGAGACGTGTGACAATTCCCCACCACAATAAATGAATAGCACTTTTGCAGCATCTTGTCGTTTGTTCTAAAATGGAGTGTAATCACTGTAGACAAAGATGGGATAAAAAGAGAAAGATTCCCACTCAATAACAGACAAGTGACAAATTCATGTCAAAACACCCACAATAAACTGGATCAATCACTGAGGTTGCCGCTGCTAGTAGAGAGAAAGAAGCCTATTTTTTGTTTCATTCTATCTTATGCTTTTTTTAAATGCTTAATATACATGTACTGTAAATGCCAGTTGTGAAGAAACAAATGAAGTGAGAGATCACTATTTTTACTGCATTCTATATGTGCTATGTATATGTGCCAATTGTGAAGACAAATTTGGGACGTGAAAGAGCATGTTTTTTTCTGCTACCGGTAAAGGGGGTGGAGGGACAGAGTAGCCCAGGGAGAGTGCTCTGTTGGGAGGATGAGGCCAAACGAGAGTGGGGTGGCTGTGCTACTGCAAGGTGACACTGTCAGCAAGCATCATTCTGTTTACTCATCAATTAATAAAGATTAATTTGATTAATCAGCAAGAGGAGCAGGCGCCATTCTCTGTGAAAATAACTAATAATGAATAATTCATTATGCCTGCTGATTAGTGTTAATGAGCACTGAGTTCTATTGCACTCTTCTCACTGCATTATTTGGTCCATTTCTCTCTCTCTTTCTTTCTCTCTCTCTCTCTCTCTCTCTCTCTCTCTCTCTCTCTCTCTCTCTCTCTCTCTCTCTCTCTCTCTCTCTCTCTCTCTCTCGTACAAGATACACTCCATTATAGTCTCATAAATGTTTATTAATGCTTGCTGAAAATGACACATCCATGTTTTCTAAACCTTATGATTATTCATTTAAAGTATCCAAAACGGCTGTAAATATCACAGATTGGGTCTTTAAAGTGTCCCACACACAAACACACAAATTCACTTGTCCAATGCCTCCATCGCCAACCAACGTCCTAAACTAATGTCCTTGATTCTCATTGGGATGAAATTCCCATCTAAATTAAGACACTTTTCAACACCACCTCCGCATTGTCTGCTGCCGATAACCAGCCCTAGCCCTGTTATACAATTATACTAAAGAAAAATATAAACGCAACATGCAACAATTTAAAAGATTTTGCTGAGTTACAGTTCTTATAAGGAAATCAGTCAATTTAAAATCATTAGGCCCTAATCTATGGATTTCACAGGACTCGGCAGGGGCGCAGCAATGGGTGGGCCTGGGAGGACATAGCTCCACCCACTTGGGAGCCAGGCAGACCCACTAGGGAGCCAGGCCCAGCCAATCAGAATGAGTTTTTCCCCACAAAAGGGCTTTATTACAGACAGAAATACTCCTTCTTCCAGCAGGTGAAGAAGGCTGGCGTGGTTACATGTGGTCTGCGGTTGTGAGGCCAGTTGGACATACAGACAAATTCTCTAAAATGATGTTGGAGGCGGCTTATGGTAGAAAAATTAACATTCAATTCTCTGGCTCTGGTGGACATTCCTGCAGTCAGCATGCCAATTTTACGCTGCCTCAAAACCTCTGTGGCATTGTGTTGTGTGCCTTTTATTGTCCCCAGCACAAGGTGCACCTGTGTACTGATCATGCTGTTTAAACAGCTTCTTGATATGCCACACCTGTCATGTGGATGGATTATCTTGACAAATGATAAAATGCTTAACAGGGATGTAAACTAATTTGTGCAGAACATTTGTGAGAAATAAGCTTTTTGTGCATATGGAACATTTTTGGGATCTTTTGTTTCAGCTCATGAAACATGGGACCAGCACTTTGCATGTTGCGTTGTTCAGTGTACAATTTTCCCCAAGACAGCCATTACAATGGGTTTCATAATTGATTATGCAGCAATTAGTGTGTGTAATATTTGTTGTCGCGGTGCGCCATCTCCTATTAGTATTGGACTCAAATGAAGCATCCCAAATGACACCCTATTCCCTATATAGTGCACTATTTTTGACCAGAGTCAACATTAGTGCTATTTGTCAAAAGTAGTGTACTATAGGGAATAGGGTGCCATTTGAGATGCAGCCAAACCAACAAGAGTCTATAGGGAATAATATAGTTGGGTCTTGGGGTTGGTCTAAAGAGGATTATTGTCTTCGGGCGCCCTGTTCTGATAGGGCTAGGAGTTTTTCCGGACCATGTGACCTGACCAGGACAACTCTGGGCCCTTGTTGTAGCCTAAATCAGATGAAGCGCGAGGTTTGACTCAGCTGCAATATCAGTCCATGCGAAAATACAGCATGAAAATTGGGGAGAGAGTGTCGATGAGAGAGTTTCAAATTTGGTCAACATAAAATGTAAATGCTAATTTTATGTTTTGTAATGTTCAAGTTGTTACGAATGTACTGATATTAGTGGACACACGTGTCATTCCGGAAACGTTAAGAACAAATATTTTATATCAGAGTTTTTCCGGTTGCTCAAGCGTGTATCTTCCCACTCATTGGCCAGAATATTCCCATCTGCTCATGCCTGCCTTCCGCTTTGTGGACATTAATTCCCATTGTTAGACTGGTCAGTCCAGAATCTTTTCAGTATATACAGTACTGTAGATCATATTTTTTTGGGACAGGTCACATGGTTAGAAAAAACTTCTGGCCCTAGTAAGTCAAACTCTATTGGATTGTTTTCAATAAATGTTTCACTCTTCAATGTTTTATATAATGGTGTAGCGTCTTCATCCAATAAGTTAAATGATGTTTTATGTGAATAATAATTGCTATTAATATTCTTCTTGTTCAAAGATCTGACTAATTATTGTATTCTTCTTCAAAGACCAAATGAGATTGAGACTGAAATCCATCCAATGAAGTCTCTGACTTCATTACAACTTTCAACGGAGTTAGTTCATAAAGTTAATAAAGTTCCCGTTCACTGTTGTTACACCAAGAACTCTCCAAACATAGTTCAGTGGTTCCCAACCAACCCTTCCAGGGGTTGTTGGCTTACAGTTAGCCTCATGTACCGTACTAATCAAGCTCAAACATACAGGATAGTGTGTTTTGGAGCCGCACCAGTGTATTCAGGGTACCTTACTACGGTTTGACGAATTTCAAACAAAAGCCAGCACTGTTGTTGTACTACTCCCGTCTTCCTATAGCTTTTAATTAACATAATTGGGGTTTGGGGTTACAATGTATTCAGAGAAAAAGAGAAAGACCATCCTATGGCCTATAGCACTACTATGGGCCATAGGGCTCTGGTCAAATGTAGTGCACTAAAGGGAATAGGGTGCCATTGCAAGGCAAAGTGTCTCTAATCCACAGAAGGGAAAATGTGATGATCATACAATTATGTGATGACAGAAATGTAATGAGGGTTAAGTGCGACATGATCTCGTAATGCCGTGGCTTGATTATTTTAGGAGCTCGTCTTATTCTCGTCAAATCGAAAAATTGACCCTCGAAAAACTGAGACAGGTGAAGAATGATAAGGGATTTGCATGTTCCTTCTGCTGTTTCTCCAAAAGGCATTTTTCCCTTTTATGAACCATGCTGAACGTCATAACTCAGATGAAGGAGACTAAGGTGAATTGTCTTCTGGATATGATGAGACTAGTGGGTATTATAATGAAAGTATATGCAGTCTTTGTGTTTGAGTATGTGTACATACACGTGTC